>NC_069499.1:760158157-760315657 GCF_027579735.1 Bombina bombina | reverse complement strand
TTAGAAGATAGGTCCAGACAAAGTAATATTCATATCGTAGGGTTACCTGAGGGCAATGAATACAAGGATCTAATCACATTTGCAGCCATAACCTTACCTTACTTACTAGGGATGTCACTACAAAGCGGTAAACTGCAAGTAGAAAGAGCTCACAGAAACGGCTCTAGTATTAAATATCAAGATGGATACACAAGGCCAAGAATGGTCATGGTAAAATATTTAAACTTTCAAGAGAAAGTGGAAATAATGCGAGCATATAGAAATCACAACCCACTTTTTATTGGTACTAATCAAGTGTATATATTTCAGGATTACTCCATAGAAACGGTGTCTAAACAAAAAGCCATGGCACCTTTTTGTACATCTTTAATTAAGAATAAATATAAGGCCAGTCTCAGATACCCGGCAAGAATAGTAGTAGAAGATACACAGGGAAACAATTTGGCTTTAAATAACTGTGAAGAAGCTAAATCTTTCTTTTTTGAAAACAACATAGAATTGCCAGTCCAAAGGACAAAAATAGCAGTTAGTAGAAAATCAGTCCAGGTTCAGGAAGGGCACAACACAAATATTGAATTAGCCAGACTAAAAATTGATGGCCAGAAAGAAAGAATCTTTTCCTTTTTTTGTTATTAACAGTTTAACTAGCAACAGAGTTTCTGGTTTACTGCAAAGGAAGATTATTTTCTATATATGCTGGTTTTGTATACTGTTGTTTTTTTCTTTTATTAGTGTGAGGGAGTTCCATGGGAGAAGGTTCCCCGGACCCCCCGTTGTTTTTTTTAGGGGTATTTTTTTTTCTCTCCTCCTCTTTCCCTCATCCCCCTCAGGTCTCTCCTTACCCCCCCGCCCTCCTAGTTATTTTACTGTTTTATGGATTTATTAGACATGAATCGGGTTTTAACTGTATATGGATAGAGTAAATCTAGTGTCATGGACTGTGGGAGGGGTTACCTCCCCAATTAAAAGAAAAATGGGTTTTAACTGTATATGGATAGAGTAAATCTAGTGTCATGGACTGTGGGAGGGGTTACCTCCCCAATTAAAAGAAAAAATATTCTCAAATTACTTAAAAAAAAACAAAACAGATATGTTTTTACAGGAACTTCATCTAAAAAAGCCAGAGATAGAAAAACTCAAGGTTAATTGGTTAAGGGAAATTAGAGCAACATCATGTGAAAAACGTAGTAGGGGGTAGCAATTCTGTTCCATAGAAACCTGGAATATGAGACAATTAAAAGCGATCTAGACACAGAAGGCTGCTACATTATAATCCAGATACGAATAAACCAAACAATTTGGTCTTTCTGTAATATATATGGACCCAATAAACATGACCAAGAATTTTGGAGTAACATGGAAAAAAATTATTCCCACTACGGGGACAAAACTTGTTAATTTTGAGAGATTTTAACACGGCACCGAACCCCGTTACTGATAGATACAGACAGATAAATATGCAAGTATATAAACAAGAAGCTAAATTATTGAAATTTTTTATAAAAGTATTAGATGTACACGATATATGGAGAATACAACATCCAGATGAACGTAATTATACCTGTGAATCTAGAGCATTTAAAAAATTTTCCCGAATAGATCTATTTTTGGTTGATAAATCTACTCTTAAATATGATGTAGAATCCTCAATTAAATTATTCTTTATCAGATCACGCCATTATAGGACTGAAAATTAAATTTAGAAAGTTATCATGCAACAATTGTTTCTGCTTTCCAAAATACATGAGCAATAATAGCAGATTTTGTAATTGGTTAGCCACGACATGGAAAAACTTTATAAGAGATAATCATACATTTGCTGAAAAGCCTGAGATTTTATGGGAAACAGGGAAGGCTGTAATTCGTGGAGAGATTATAGCACATATGTCCAAGTTAAAAAATAAAAATAAGGCCCGTGAATTACAACTAGCTAATCATTTAAAGAATGCGTATAATTCTTATTAAAGTAACCCCCAGATAAAAACTTGGGAAAAATATAAGAAGGCAAAGACCGAAAGAGAAATCTTCTTAAAACAGATTTGGGCTTCTGAAGGGTTGAAAAATCAATCTTTATTTCAAGGCCCACATGGTTACCTGGCTAAATTGGGAAAAGTTAAAAATAACAGGAATATAATCCCAAGTATAAGGGAAGGAGATGAACTCTACACCCAGACATCCGAAGTTAGACAGGCATTTTTTAGATACTATCAAAAACTTTATACTAGTGAAATAATTGATGAAAGTGCAAAAACAGAATTTTGGCAAAAAATTTAAATACCTAAAATTTCAAGCGAATCGCTTAGTAAAATTAATCAAAGAATAACCGAAAGTGAAATTTCCACTGCTATCAAGAAATTGAAAAACAACAAAGCACCAGTGCCGGATGGGCTACCAGCTGAATTTTATAAAAGCATTAGACTAAATATAACCAGTATATTAGAAAAATTATTTAATGAATATTATGTTAATAATAGTAAACAGTCAAATTATTTCACTGACTCGATTGTCACTCTTATTCATAAGAAAGGTAAAAAGCCTGATGAACTTGGATCATATAGGCCAATCTCTCTACTGAATGTATATTATAAGATATTGATGGCAATAATTGCAGAGAGACTTAAAAAATCTCTTGGAGAAGTCATACATCAGGACCAGGCAGGATTTATGCCAGGCAGAAACGTAGTGAGAAATATTAGACGTATACTGGTAACATTAGATTATTATCATAATAAAAATCTTGGACCTAGGAAAAGCTGCAAAGGAGATCTGGCCCTCTTAGGAATAGATGCAGAAAAAGCGTTCAATGCTATTACCTGGGACCATTTATTCACTGCATTAGACAAATTTGGGCTACACGGTAACCTACTTAATCTGGCTAAGCTAATTTACAATAAACCTAGGTCGCAACTTTTAGTAAATTCGGAACTATCCCAATATATAACATTACAGAATGGGATGAGGCAAGGCTGCCCACTGTCACCACTCCTATTCAACATTTCACTTGAGCCATTGGCAATTTTATTGAGGCAGGAGCTAGTAGGAGCCAGAATAGGTAAACAAAACTTAAAAATATCATTATACGCCGATGATATAATTCTGTTTCTATATAATACAGTAGAAGTGTACCAAAATGTTTAAATATAATCGGGGCTTATAGTAAATTCTCTGGCTACAAAATTAATATGAAAAAATCAGAATTACTCTGGATATATAAAAACAGCCGGAGTTTCTTTAACCATGGATTTCAAGAAGTAGAGCAGTTAAAGTATCTAGGATTATATATTGGTAAGAACCCAAAGGATTGGTATAGACTAAACTAAGAAAACGTTTTCGAGAGACTGCCGCAGGAGTTAGCAAAATGGAGTAGATTTAATCTATCATTATCAGCAAAGATAATGGTAATTAAAACAATTGTATTCCCTAAAATCCTGTTTTTATTACAGAATCTACCATTATTTCTAGTAAAGGCAGATCTTCAAAAGTATAATAAATCAATAGCATACTTCCTTTGGAATAAAGCTAAGCCTCGTCTGGCACTGATTATATTGGTGCAACGTAGACAAGAAGGGGGCCTCGCACTCTCGTGTTTGAAAGATTATAATCTGGTGGCAATAGTCAAATTTGCGGTGGATTGGCTAGTGGAGGGAGATTATGTCACATATTATAATCTGGAGTCAGAATTAATAACCCCATTTGACCTTAAGGCAGTCCTGCATATGGATAAAAAAATAATGCCCAGTAATGTTAACGGACTAATAACTATTAAGAATATCATAAAAGCCTGGCAGGGATACTGTGCCATCCTGAATGTGCAATTTCAAACCTCCAATTACTGCCCAATTGTGGGCATGCCTGATTTTAGCCCGGGCCTATATGATCCGATCTTTAAAGTTTGGAGAGAGAGAGAGGGTTAATAAATTGGTCTCAGCTCAGACAAGATGGTTCAGTGTTTATCCAAACGTTTGCAGATTTGGTTCATAAATACCAGTTAATGTCAAAAAAATTCTATGCATACCTTCAGTGCAGGAGCTATTATCATCAACTATGTCAATTAGTTGACATAGATGGGGGATGGCAGGAAATAGAGTCAGGTCTCAAAATGTATAAAGCTGGAAAAAGATCTATCTCAGTTTGGTACAACTTGTTACGAGTAAAATCAGGGGCAATTCATCTTGAAAGCATCAAAATTTATGCAAACAAATTTTTTCCACAGTTACAGATACAGGATGTTAAAAAATGTATTTCCAATTTGGAAGCCGCCACGGTAGTTACCAGTTTTAGGGAATCACAATTTAAACTATTGAATAACTATTATCTAACGCCTGATAGAATAAATAAATGGGCAAAGATAGAGGTTAAGTCTAAATGTTATAAATGCAGGGCTGAAAAAGCGGATATTGTACATTGTCTTTGGCATTGCCCAAAGATTAGACAATTTTGGGCGAAAATTAATTTCTGGTTCAATAAGTACTTACAGGCCAGATTTTCTCTGGTGGTAGTCAATGTATTTTTTCTCTGTAATGAAGTGGCTTTAAAAGCAGACAAATTACTTATAAACATGACTATATTGGTAGCACGTAATATTATACTTAAATACTGGAAATCCATAAGACCCCTAAGCTTAAAAGAATTTATAAATAACATGGAGACACAAATGATAATGGAGATGCTCAAAATTAAGATCTGTACTGAAAATAATCTGAAAGGTTTCTTCTCCGAATAGTTCCCGGCGAACATAGCTTGTTCGCGTTCGCCGCGGTGGGCGAACATATGCGATGTTCGATCCGCCTCCTATTCTTCATCATTCACTAAACTTTGACCCTGTATCTCACAGTCTGCAGACACATTTCAGCCAATCAGCAGCAGACACTCCCTCTCAGACCCTCCCAGCTCCTGGACAGCAGCCATTTTAGATTCATTCTGATCCTGCATTCTTAGTGAGAGGAGGGATAGTGTAGCTGCTGCTGATTTTATAGGGAAATTCATAGCTAGGCTAGTGTATTCAGTGTCCACTAAAGTCCTGAAGGACTCATCTGATCTCTGCTGTAAGGACAGCACCCTTTTTAGGGCTAGAACATTTTTTTTTTTGCCTGTGTAATTTTCACTGTGAAACATCAGTCTGCTAGTGTAATCTAATTGCAGTTGCCTGCCAGCGTGCCTGCCAGCGTGTGTGCCAGGCCCACTTGCCAAGTTAGTGCCACCACTCATATTTGTTGTAACAGTAGTGTAAATATTTAAAAAAAACACCTTTTGGACTGTGAAACATCAGTCTGCTAGTTGCCTGCCTGCCAGCGTGTGTGCCAGGCCCACTTGCCAAGTTAGTGCCACCACTCATATTTGTTGTAACAGTAGTGTAAATATTTTAAAAAAAACTTTTTTGACTGTGAAACATCAGTCTGCTAGTGTAATCTAATTGCAGTTGCCTGCCTGCCAGCGTGTGTGCCAGGCCCACTTGCCAAGTTAGTGCTACCACTCATATTTGTTGTAACAGTAGTGTAAATATTTTTAAAAAAAACTTTTTTGACTGTGAAACATCAGTCTGCTAGTGTAATCTTATTGCAGTTGCCTGCCTGCCAGCGTGTGTGCCAGGCCCAATTGCCAAGTTTGTGCCACCACTCATATTTGTTGTAACAGTAGTGTAAATATTTAAAAAAAAAAACGTTTTGACTGTGAAACATCAGTCTGCTAGTGTAATCTAATTGCAGTTGCCTGCCTGCCAGCGTGTGTGCCAGGCCCACTTGCCATGTTAGTGCCACCACTCATATTTGTTGTAACAGTAGTGTAAATATTTAAAATAAAAACTTTTTTGACTGTGAAACATCAGTCTGCTAGTGTAATCTAATTGCAGTTGCCTGCCTGCCAGCGTGTGTGCCAGGCCCACTTGCCAAGTTAGTGCCACCACTCATATTTGTTGTAACAGTAGTGTAAATATTTAAAAAAAAAAACATTTTTGACTGTGAAACATCAGTCTGCTAGTGTAATCTAATTGCAGTTGCCTGCCAGCGTGTGTGCCAGGCCCACTTGCCAAGTGAGTGCCACCACTCATATTTGTTGTAACAGTAGTGTAAATATTTAAAAAAAAAACTTTTTGGACTGTGAAACATCAGTCTGCTAGTTGCCTGCCTGCCAGCGTGTGTGCCAGGCCCACTTGCCAAGTTAGTGCCACCACTCATATTTGTTGTAACAGTAGTGTAAATATTTTTAAAAAAAACTTTTTTGACTGTGAAACATCAGTCTGCTAGTGTAATCTTATTGCAGTTGCCTGCCTGCCAGCGTGTGTGCCAGGCCCAATTGCCAAGTTAGTGCCACCACTCATATTTGTTGTAACAGTAGTGTAAATATTTAAAAAAAAAACCTTTTTGACTGTGAAACATCAGTCTGCTAGTGTAATCTAATTGCAGTTGCCTGCCTGCCTGCCAGCGTGTGTGCCAGGCTCACTTGCAATGTTAGTGCCACCACTCATATTTGTTGTAACAGTAGTGTAAATATTTAAAATAAAAACTTTTTTGACTGTGAAACATCAGTCTGCTAGTGTAATCTAATTGCAGTTGCCTGCCTGCCAGCGTGTGTGCCAGGCCCACTTGCCAAGTTAGTGCCACCACTCATATTTGTTGTAACAGTAGTGTAAATATTTTAAAAAAAAACTTTTTTGACTGTGAAACATCAATCTGCTAGTGTAATCTAATTGCAGTTGCCTGCCTGCCAGCGTGTGTGCCAGGCCCACTTGCCAAGTTAGTGCCACCACTCATATTTGTTGTAACAGTAGTGTAAATATTTAAAAAAAAAACCTTTTTGACTGTGAAACATCAGTCTGCTAGTGTAATCTAATTGCAGTTGCCTGCCTGCCAGCGTGTGTGCCAGGCCCACTTGCCAAGTTAGTGCCACCACTCATATTTGTTGTAACAGTAGTGTAAATATTTTTAAAAAAAAACTTTTTTGACTGTGAAACATCAGTCTGCTAGTGTAATTTAATTGCAGTTGCCTGCCTGCCAGCGTGTGTGCCAGGCCCACTTGCCATGTTAGTGCCACCACTCATATTTGTTGTAACAGTAGTGTAAATATTAAAAAAAAAACTTTTTTGACTTTGAAACATCAGTCTGCTAGTGTAATCTAATTGCAGTTGCCTGCCTGCCAGCGTGTGTGCCAAGCCCACTTGCCAAGTTAGTGCCACCACTCATATTTGTTGTAACAGTAGTGTAAATATTTTAAAAAAAAACTTTTTTGACTGTGAAACATCAGTCTGATAGTGTAATCTAATTGCAGTTGCCTGCCTGCCAGCGTGTGTGCCAGGCCCACTTGCCAAGTTAGTGCCACCACTCATATTTGTTGTAACAGTAGTGTAAATATTTAAAAAAAAACTTTTTTGACTGTGAAACATCAGTCTGCTAGTGTAATCTAATTGCAGTTGCCTGCCTGCCAGCCTGTGTGTCAGGCCCACTTGCCAAGTTAGTGCCACCACTCATATTTGTTGTAACAGTAGTGTAAATATTTTAAAAAAAACTTTTTTGACTGTGAAACATTAGTCTGCTAGTGTAATCTTATTGCAGTTGCCTGCCTGCCAGCGTGTGTGCCAGGCCCAATTGCCAAGTTAGTGCCACCACTCATATTTGTTGTAACAGTAGTGTAAATATTTTAAAAAAAACTTTTTTGACTGTGAAACATCAGTCTGCTAGTGTAATCTATTTGCTGTTGCCTGCCTGCCAACGTGTGTGCCAGGCCCACTTGCCATGTTAGTGCCACCACTCATATTTGTTGTAACAGTAGTGTAAATATTTAAAAAAAAAAACTTTTTTGACTGTGAAACATCAGTCTGCTAGTGTAATCTTATTGCAGTTGCCTGCCTGCCAGCGTGTGTGCCAGGCCCAATTGCCAAGTTTGTGCCACCACTCATATTTGTTGTAACAGTAGTGTAAATATTTAAAAAAAAAAAACGTTTTGACTGTGAAACATCAGTCTGCTAGTGTAATCTAATTGCAGTTGCCTGCCTGCCAGCGTGTGTGCCAGGCCCACTTGCCATGTTAGTGCCACCACTCATATTTGTTGTAACAGTAGTGTAAATATTTAAAATAAAAACTTTTTTGACTGTGAAACATCAGTCTGCTAGTGTAATCTAATTGCAGTTGCCTGCCTGCCAGCGTGTGTGCCAGGCCCACTTGCCAAGTTAGTGCCACCACTCATATTTGTTGTAACAGTAGTGTAAATATTTAAAAAAAAAAACATTTTTGACTGTGAAACATCAGTCTGCTAGTGTAATCTAATTGCAGTTGCCTGCCAGCGTGTGTGCCAGGCCCACTTGCCAAGTGAGTGCCACCACTCATATTTGTTGTAACAGTAGTGTAAATATTTTAAAAAAAAACTTTTTGGACTGTGAAACATCAGTCTGCTTGTTGCCTGCCTGCCAGCGTGTGTGCCAGGCCCACTTGCCAAGTTAGTGCCACCACTCATATTTGTTGTAACAGTAGTGTAAATATTTTTAAAAAAAACTTTTTTGACTGTGAAACATCAGTCTGCTAGTGTAATCTTATTGCAGTTGCCTGCCTGCCAGCGTGTGTGCCAGGCCCAATTGCCAAGTTAGTGCCACCACTCATATTTGTTGTAACAGTAGTGTAAATATTTAAAAAAAAAACCTTTTTGACTGTGAAACATCAGTCTGCTAGTGTAATCTAATTGCAGTTGCCTGCCTGCCTGCCAGCGTGTGTGCCAGGCTCACTTGCAATGTTAGTGCCACCACTCATATTTGTTGTAACAGTAGTGTAAATATTTAAAATAAAAACTTTTTTGACTGTGAAACATCAGTCTGCTAGTGTAATCTAATTGCAGTTGCCTGCCTGCCAGCGTGTGTGCCAGGCCCACTTGCCAAGTTAGTGCCACCACTCATATTTGTTGTAACAGTAGTGTAAATATTTAAAAAAAAAACTTTTTTGACTGTGAAACATCAATCTGCTAGTGTAATCTAATTGCAGTTGCCTGCCTGCCAGCGTGTGTGCCAGGCCCACTTGCCAAGTTAGTGCCACCACTCATATTTGTTGTAACAGTAGTGTAAATATTTAAAAAAAAAACCTTTTTGACTGTGAAACATCAGTCTGCTAGTGTAATCTAATTGCAGTTGCCTGCCTGCCAGCGTGTGTGCCAGGCCCACTTGCCAAGTTAGTGCCACCACTCATATTTGTTGTAACAGTAGTGTAAATATTTTTTAAAAAAAACTTTTTTGACTGTGAAACATCAGTCTGCTAGTGTAATTTAATTGCAGTTGCCTGTCTGCCAGCATGTGTGCCGGGCTCACTTGCTAAGTGCCACCACTCATATTTGTTGTAACAGTAGTGTAAATATTAAAAAAAAAACTTTTTTGACTTTGAAAAATCTGTCTGCTAGTGTAATCTAATTGCAGTTGCCTGCCTGCCAGCGTGTGTGCCAAGCCCACTTGCCAAGTTAGTGCCACCACTCATATTTGTTGTAACATTAGTGTAAATATTTTAAAAAAAAACTTTTTTGACTGTGAAACATCAGTCTGATAGTGTAATCTAATTGCAGTTGCCTGCCTGCCAGCGTGTGTGCCAGGCCCACTTGCCAAGTTAGTGCCACCACTCATATTTGTTGTAACAGTAGTGTAAATATTTAAAAAAAAACTTTTTTGACTGTGAAACATCAGTCTGCTAGTGTAATCTAATTGCAGTTGCCTGCCTGCCAGCCTGTGTGACAGGCCCACTTGCCAAGTTAGTGCCACCACTCATATTTGTTGTAACAGTAGTGTAAATATTTTAAAAAAAACTTTTTTGACTGTGAAACATTAGTCTGCTAGTGTAATCTTATTGCAGTTGCCTGCCTGCCAGCGAGTGTGCCAGGCCCAATTGCCAAGTTAGTGCCACCACTCATATTTGTTGTAACAGTAGTGTAAATATTTAAAAAAAAACTTTTTTGACTGTGAAACATCAGTCTGCTAGTGTAATCTATTTGCTGTTGCCTGCCTGCCAACGTGTGTGCCAGGCCCACTTGCCATGTTAGTGCCACCACTCATATTTGTTGTAACAGTAGTGTAAATATTTAAAAAAAAAAACTTTTTTGACTGTGAAACATCAGTCTGCTAGTGTAATTTAATTGCAGTTGCCTGCCTGCCAGCGTGTGTGCCAGGCCCACTTGCCATGTTAGTGCCACCACTCATATTTGTTGTAACAGTAGTGTAAATATTAAAAAAAAAACTTTTTTGACTTTGAAACATCAGTCTGCTAGTGTAATCTAATTGCAGTTGCCTGCCTGCCAGCGTGTGTGCCAAGCCCACTTGCCAAGTTAGTGCCACCACTCATATTTGTTGTAACAGTAGTGTAAATATTTAAAAAAAAAAACATTTTTGACTGTGAAACATCAGTCTGCTAGTGTAATCTAATTGCAGTTGCCTGCCAGCGTGTGTGCCAGGCCCACTTGCCAAGTGAGTGCCACCACTCATATTTGTTGTAACAGTAGTGTAAATATTTTAAAAAAAAACTTTTTGGACTGTGAAACATCAGTCTGCTAGTTGCCTGCCTGCCAGCGTGTGTGCCAGGCCCACTTGCCAAGTTAGTGCCACCACTCATATTTGTTGTAACAGTAGTGTAAATATTTTTAAAAAAAACTTTTTTGACTGTGAAACATCAGTCTGCTAGTGTAATCTTATTGCAGTTGCCTGCCTGCCAGCGTGTGTGCCAGGCCCAATTGCCAAGTTAGTGCCACCACTCATATTTGTTGTAACAGTAGTGTAAATATTTAAAAAAAAAACCTTTTTGACTGTGAAACATCAGTCTGCTAGTGTAATCTAATTGCAGTTGCCTGCCTGCCTGCCAGCGTGTGTGCCAGGCTCACTTGCAATGTTAGTGCCACCACTCATATTTGTTGTAACAGTAGTGTAAATATTTAAAATAAAAACTTTTTTGACTGTGAAACATCAGTCTGCTAGTGTAATCTAATTGCAGTTGCCTGCCTGCCAGCGTGTGTGCCAGGCCCACTTGCCAAGTTAGTGCCACCACTCATATTTGTTGTAACAGTAGTGTAAATATTTAAAAAAAAAACTTTTTTGACTGTGAAACATCAATCTGCTAGTGTAATCTAATTGCAGTTGCCTGCCTGCCAGCGTGTGTGCCAGGCCCACTTGCCAAGTTAGTGCCACCACTCATATTTGTTGTAACAGTAGTGTAAATATTTAAAAAAAAAACCTTTTTGACTGTGAAACATCAGTCTGCTAGTGTAATCTAATTGCAGTTGCCTGCCTGCCAGCGTGTGTGCCAGGCCCACTTGCCAAGTTAGTGCCACCACTCATATTTGTTGTAACAGTAGTGTAAATATTTTTTAAAAAAAACTTTTTTGACTGTGAAACATCAGTCTGCTAGTGTAATTTAATTGCAGTTGCCTGCCTGCCAGCGTGTGTGCCAGGCCCACTTGCCATGTTAGTGCCACCACTCATATTTGTTGTAACAGTAGTGTAAATATTAAAAAAAAAACTTTTTTGACTTTGAAACATCAGTCTGCTAGTGTAATCTAATTGCAGTTGCCTGCCTGCCAGCGTGTGTGCCAAGCCCACTTGCCAAGTTAGTGCCACCACTCATATTTGTTGTAACAGTAGTGTAAATATTTTAAAAAAAAACTTTTTTGACTGTGAAACATCAGTCTGATAGTGTAATCTAATTGCAGTTGCCTGCCTGCCAGCGTGTGTGCCAGGCCCACTTGCCAAGTTAGTGCCACCACTCATATTTGTTGTAACAGTAGTGTAAATATTTAAAAAAAAACTTTTTTGACTGTGAAACATCAGTCTGCTAGTGTAATCTAATTGCAGTTGCCTGCCTGCCAGCCTGTGTGTCAGGCCCACTTGCCAAGTTAGTGCCACCACTCATATTTGTTGTAACAGTAGTGTAAATATTTTAAAAAAAACTTTTTTGACTGTGAAACATTAGTCTGCTAGTGTAATCTTATTGCAGTTGCCTGCCTGCCAGCGAGTGTGCCAGGCCCAATTGCCAAGTTAGTGCCACCACTCATATTTGTTGTAACAGTAGTGTAAATATTTTAAAAAAAACTTTTTTGACTGTGAAACATCAGTCTGCTAGTGTAATCTATTTGCTGTTGCCTGCCTGCCAACGTGTGTGCCAGGCCCACTTGCCATGTTAGTGCCACCACTCATATTTGTTGTAACAGTAGTGTAAATATTTAAAAAAAAAAACTTTTTTGACTGTGAAACATCAGTCTGCTAGTGTAATTTAATTGCAGTTGCCTGCCTGCCAGCGTGTGTGCCAGGCCCACTTGCCATGTTAGTGCCACCACTCATATTTGTTGTAACAGTAGTGTAAATATTAAAAAAAAAACTTTTTTGACTTTGAAACATCAGTCTGCTAGTGTAATCTAATTGCAGTTGCCTGCCTGCCAGCGTGTGTGCCAAGCCCACTTGCCAAGTTAGTGCCACCACTCATATTTGTTGTAACAGTAGTGTAAATATTTTAAAAAAAAACTTTTTTGACTGTGAAACATCAGTCTGATAGTGTAATCTAATTGCAGTTGCCTGCCTGCCAGCGTGTGTGCCAGGCCCACTTGCCAAGTTAGTGCCACCACTCATATTTGTTGTAACAGTAGTGTAAATATTTAAAAAAAAACTTTTTTGACTGTGAAACATCAGTCTGCTAGTGTAATCTAATTGCAGTTGCCTGCCTGCCAGCCTGTGTGTCAGGCCCACTTGCCAAGTTAGTGCCACCACTCATATTTGTTGTAACAGTAGTGTAAATATTTTAAAAAAAACTTTTTTGACTGTGAAACATTAGTCTGCTAGTGTAATCTTATTGCAGTTGCCTGCCTGCCAGCGAGTGTGCCAGGCCCAATTGCCAAGTTAGTGCCACCACTCATATTTGTTGTAACAGTAGTGTAAATATTTTAAAAAAAACTTTTTTGACTGTGAAACATCAGTCTGCTAGTGTAATCTATTTGCTGTTGCCTGCCTGCCAACGTGTGTGCCAGGCCCACTTGCCATGTTAGTGCCACCACTCATATTTGTTGTAACAGTAGTGTAAATATTTAAAAAAAAAAACTTTTTTGACTGTGAAACATCAGTCTGCTAGTGTAATCTTATTGCAGTTGCCTGCCTGCCAGCGTGTGTGCCAGGCCCAATTGCCAAGTTTGTGCCACCACTCATATTTGTTGTAACAGTAGTGTAAATATTTAAAAAAAAAAACGTTTTGACTGTGAAACATCAGTCTGCTAGTGTAATCTAATTGCAGTTGCCTGCCTGCCAGCGTGTGTGCCAGGCCCACTTGCCATGTTAGTGCCACCACTCATATTTGTTGTAACAGTAGTGTAAATATTTAAAATAAAAACTTTTTTGACTGTGAAACATCAGTCTGCTAGTGTAATCTAATTGCAGTTGCCTGCCTGCCAGCGTGTGTGCCAGGCCCACTTGCCAAGTTAGTGCCACCACTCATATTTGTTGTAACAGTAGTGTAAATATTTAAAAAAAAAAACATTTTTGACTGTGAAACATCAGTCTGCTAGTGTAATCTAATTGCAGTTGCCTGCCAGCGTGTGTGCCAGGCCCACTTGCCAAGTGAGTGCCACCACTCATATTTGTTGTAACAGTAGTGTAAATATTTTAAAAAAAAACTTTTTGGACTGTGAAACATCAGTCTGCTAGTTGCCTGCCTGCCAGCGTGTGTGCCAGGCCCACTTGCCAAGTTAGTGCCACCACTCATATTTGTTGTAACAGTAGTGTAAATATTTTTAAAAAAAACTTTTTTGACTGTGAAACATCAGTCTGCTAGTGTAATCTTATTGCAGTTGCCTGCCTGCCAGCGTGTGTGCCAGGCCCAATTGCCAAGTTAGTGCCACCACTCATATTTGTTGTAACAGTAGTGTAAATATTTAAAAAAAAAACCTTTTTGACTGTGAAACATCAGTCTGCTAGTGTAATCTAATTGCAGTTGCCTGCCTGCCTGCCAGCGTGTGTGCCAGGCTCACTTGCAATGTTAGTGCCACCACTCATATTTGTTGTAACAGTAGTGTAAATATTTAAAATAAAAACTTTTTTGACTGTGAAACATCAGTCTGCTAGTGTAATCTAATTGCAGTTGCCTGCCTGCCAGCGTGTGTGCCAGGCCCACTTGCCAAGTTAGTGCCACCACTCATATTTGTTGTAACAGTAGTGTAAATATTTAAAAAAAAAACTTTTTTGACTGTGAAACATCAATCTGCTAGTGTAATCTAATTGCAGTTGCCTGCCTGCCAGCGTGTGTGCCAGGCCCACTTGCCAAGTTAGTGCCACCACTCATATTTGTTGTAACAGTAGTGTAAATATTTAAAAAAAAAACCTTTTTGACTGTGAAACATCAGTCTGCTAGTGTAATCTAATTGCAGTTGCCTGCCTGCCAGCGTGTGTGCCAGGCCCACTTGCCAAGTTAGTGCCACCACTCATATTTGTTGTAACAGTAGTGTAAATATTTTTTAAAAAAAACTTTTTTGACTGTGAAACATCAGTCTGCTAGTGTAATTTAATTGCAGTTGCCTGCCTGCCAGCGTGTGTGCCAGGCCCACTTGCCATGTTAGTGCCACCACTCATATTTGTTGTAACAGTAGTGTAAATATTAAAAAAAAAACTTTTTTGACTTTGAAACATCAGTCTGCTAGTGTAATCTAATTGCAGTTGCCTGCCTGCCAGCGTGTGTGCCAAGCCCACTTGCCAAGTTAGTGCCACCACTCATATTTGTTGTAACAGTAGTGTAAATATTTTAAAAAAAAACTTTTTTGACTGTGAAACATCAGTCTGATAGTGTAATCTAATTGCAGTTGCCTGCCTGCCAGCGTGTGTGCCAGGCCCACTTGCCAAGTTAGTGCCACCACTCATATTTGTTGTAACAGTAGTGTAAATATTTAAAAAAAAACTTTTTTGACTGTGAAACATCAGTCTGCTAGTGTAATCTAATTGCAGTTGCCTGCCTGCCAGCCTGTGTGTCAGGCCCACTTGCCAAGTTAGTGCCACCACTCATATTTGTTGTAACAGTAGTGTAAATATTTTAAAAAAAACTTTTTTGACTGTGAAACATTAGTCTGCTAGTGTAATCTTATTGCAGTTGCCTGCCTGCCAGCGAGTGTGCCAGGCCCAATTGCCAAGTTAGTGCCACCACTCATATTTGTTGTAACAGTAGTGTAAATATTTTAAAAAAAACTTTTTTGACTGTGAAACATCAGTCTGCTAGTGTAATCTATTTGCTGTTGCCTGCCTGCCAACGTGTGTGCCAGGCCCACTTGCCATGTTAGTGCCACCACTCATATTTGTTGTAACAGTAGTGTAAATATTTAAAAAAAAAAACTTTTTTGACTGTGAAACATCAGTCTGCTAGTGTAATCTAATTCAAGTTGCCTGCCTGCCAGCGTGTGTGCCAGGCCCACTTGCCAAGTTAGTGCCACCACTCATATTTGTTGTAACAGTAGTGTAAATATTTTTAAAAAAAACATTTTTGACTGTGAAACATCAATCTGCTAGTGTAATCTAATTGCAGTTGCCTGCCTTCCAGCGTGTGTGCCAGGCCCACTTGCCAAGTTAGTGCCACCACTCATATTTGTTGTAACAGTAGTGTAAATATTTAAAAAAAAAAACACTTTTTTGACTGTGAAACATAAGTCTGCTAGTGTAATCTAATTGCAGTTGCCTGCCTGCCAGCGTGTGTGCCAGGCCCACTTGCCAAGTTAGTGCCACCACTCATATTTGTTGTAACAGTAGTGTAAATATTTTAAAAAAAAGTTTTTTGACTGTGAAACTGCAGTCTGCTAGTGTAATCTAATTGTAGTTGCCTGCCTGCCAGCGTGTGTGCCAGGCCCACTTGCCATCTAGTGCCACCAATCAGAGGAGGAAGGTGGCTTTGAGGAGGTGGAAGACCAAACACAGCAGGCGTCCCAGGGGGCTTGTTGTCACCTTTCGGGGACCCTTGGTGTTGTACGTGGCTGGGTGGAGGAAGAGACCTTCAATGACATCAGTGAGGACAAGGAACGGGACATGGCTAGCTTGGTATCCAACCTTGTGCAAATGGGGAGTTTGCGGTTGTGCAAATGGACTGTTTGCGGTTGTTTGCGGTGCGTTAAATGGACAGTCTAGGTCAAAATAAAGTTTCAGGATTCAGATAGAGCATGTAATTTTAAACAATTTTCCAATTTACTTTTATCACCAATTTTGCTTTGTTCTCTTGGTATTCTTAGTTGAAAGCTTAACCTAGGAGGTTCATATGCTAATTTCTTAGACCTTGAAGCCCACCTCTTTCAGATTGCATTTTAACAGTTTTTCACCACTAGAGGGTGTTAGTTCACGTATTTCATATAGATAACACTGTGCTCGTGCACAAGAAGTTATCTGGGAGCAGGCACTGATTGGCTAGACTGCAAGTCTGTCAAAAGAACTGAAAAAAGGTGCCGTTTGCAGAGGCTTAGATACAAGATAATCACAGAGGTTAAAAGTATATTATTATAAAAGTGTTAGTTATGCAAAACTGGGAAATGGGTAATAAAGGGATTATCTATCTTTTAAAACAATAAAAATTCTGGTGACTGTACCTTTAAATGGGGAGTTTGGTCTGTCACTGTGAAGCGGGCGTAACCCTTACACTACCTGATCGATACAACATCATACCTGATGTTTTAAAGCACGTTATTCCAAACTATTTAAGAATGTTAGGTGATGTATGCCCTTTATGGCTTAAAACCAGACTCTGCATCAACTATGTAATTTTCCATGGGAGTTTTGCCATGGATCCCCCTCCGGCATGCCACAGTCCAGGTGTTAGTCCCCTTGAAACAACTTTTCCATCACTATTGTGGCCAGAAAGAGTCCCTGTTGGTTTTAAAGTTCGCCTGCCTATTGAAGTCAATGGTGGTTCGCCCGGTTCGCAAACAGTTGCAGAAGTTCGAGTCCGCCGTTCGCAAACTGAAATTTTTAGGTTCACGACATCACTAAAGATAATCAGGGAATGGCCACTTGTGGCGCAAATCCAATTTATATCCCCAATACAAAATTCCCCTGAGTTCATTTTACTTATATTAAAAAACATCTTACCGCAACAGTGGAGCAGGGTTGGTTTATAAAGGACCCAGGAACAGCTCAGCTAGAATGGGGTCCCCGGGGTAGGGGGTGGGGGAGGGGGAGACACCGCTGCGGGGGGAGAGAGGGGGCAGGGGGTTGTTTTGTGTCCTAAGAGATTTTTGGCACATATTATTGTATAAGTAGAGATCAAGTCCAATTTTGCACTGAATAAGGGGTTAAATAATGGATGTAGAAGATGTATTTGGTTTATTTTTATGTACAAATATTATTTTCTTTTTTGGATTAAGTCCCTGGATATGCAAAAGGGCGAAAAGTTTATTGTTTTTCTTTTGTTTTGTTTTATTTATGTTTATTGTAATATTCTGTGTATTGAATAAAATTCTAAAAAAAAAAAAAAAAAAGAATCTGGTCCCACTTCAAACCCCGAACCCCAAACCACCACAACAACACTGTCTCCTCAGAAAAGTTGTTCCTTGCTTCTTCACTGCCGCTGCCTTACAGGCCCAATATATGTAGGAATGACCCACAATCCAACAGTGAACTGGACCTGTCAAAACAAATAAACATTCTAAACCTTCAAGTCCGGTCTAACATACAAATGGAAACATCCAGACTTCCAACCACCAATTTTTCTAATCATATTCTCACCTAACCCCAAGCTGGCAGCTTCAGTAGCAGCCCCGATCCGGAAGGAATGCATGCCAAATTCCTCCGTCGCATAACCCAAGCCAGCCAAGACCCGCCGGAGCACGGCTTAAAATTGGAAACGAGATAAACTTGAACTGTCCCGATGAATAAATAATGGAGAAAAACTGATAGGCCGGACCTCTAAAAATGCCGCCACATTGGCTACCGTGCAACACGGCCCCCTCGTATCCACCACCATATCCCTTCCTGATCCATTTTGGACCTTCTCAGCCAAATCCACAACACCCCATCCCTGATCGAAACATCACTGGCTTGCAGGCCCCCAACATTCCTCTTATTAGCCCCCACCATATACGGAAGGCCCCAAAAAACGCTAGCACAAATGCGGCCCAAAACAATAGAGCCTCAAACTCTGATGAATACACCCTCTCCAAAGCTCTCAGTAGCTTTGACAGGATTTTAAAAAACACCGGCCATCTCCTGTCCCTACCCACTTTTCCTTTACAAACGCCTTGCACCACTAACTGAATAACAAACAGCTTCCTTATATCCTCCCAACCCAACAACTTTAAAAGTAATCCCAGCACAGCCACATTCTTTTTCACCATCGATTTTGACAGTCCCTTAACACTCCAATCCCCAATCCACGCCAGTAAACCTTGAATCCACCCTTCTCTCGAAGATTCAACACCTTTATCCTTCACAACCTGAAGCCACTGCCCCCATGTTATAACATAAGCGACCCAAGTACCTTGAGCCAACGCTCCCCTGGCCACTCTGATTAATTCCCAAACTTCAACTGCAACAGCTCTGGTAGACAGCTGACTCCTTCCTCCTCCGGTGCCACTTCCCGAAACCGTGCCCACTGGAAGCAAGAAAGAGCATCAGCTATTACATTTTGGCAACTTCGCACATGAACAGCACAGAAAAATACATTAATTTGCATACAATCCAACACAAACAGCCTCAGCAGGTACACAACCGGCAGCGAGCTAGACGTCAGCTTGTTAATCACAAACACCACCTCTAGATTTGGTCGAGTGAAAAACCACCCTCCTATCCTGCAATCTCCCGCGCCAAACCTTCAATGCCACCAGCAACAGAGAGAGCTTCAGAAAAAAACAATTCTTAGTGCGCCCCCTTTCATTCCAGGCCAGGGGACACCTCCCAGCAGTCCAGCTCCCCTGGCAATATGCGCCAAAGCCCACTGACCCCGCTGCATCCATAAACAGGTGCAGCTCTTCATTTGAAACAGGTCTCTCTTGCACCAAAGCCCTACCATTAAAATTTTCCAAAAACAGCAACTAAACTCCTCCTTAAGATCAGCACCAATGTTCCCTCTAAGGCCAGTTTTGTGTGCGGTCCAGCAGTGAAACAGTTAATAAGAGAACCATACATTGCAGCCTGCATTGTGCAGTGTTTTCTAATTGCAGGGTGTGGTTACCTAATTAACTGTTTCACTGCTGGACAGCACACAAAACTGGCCTTAGAGGGAACATTGATCAGCACCCAACCGGATCCAATGTCTGGGATCCTTCACCCCTGCCGTAGCCAGCAAAAGCCTCCTGCAAAAAACTCTCCCCATTGGGATAATCTTACAAGTGAAATTAAGCTTGCCCACCAAGGATTGAATCTCACGAAGCTGAAGCTTCTTTATCCCAATCGCCCCTGTAATGGCACCTTTCAAGTTATCCATTGGCAAACGGCATTCCATCCGGCTGGAGTCAATTTCGATGCCCAAAAAACTCAAAGACGTGACAGGGCCTTTGGTCTTCTCATGGGCCACTGGAATACCGAACTCATCGACCACCCGAAGAAATGTTCCATTAACTGGACACAATCAGAGTTCCCCATTTTACGCATGAATAGGAAGTCGTCCAAATAATGGACGACTGATGACAGTCCTGAAACCTGCCGTACCACCCATTCTACAAAGGTGCTAAACTTCTCAAAGTATGCGCACAATATGGAACATCCCATCGGGACACAAAGGTCCACATAAAAAGTTCCCCAGAAAAAACAACCAAGCAAATGATGGTACACTGGGTGCACCGGTAACAGCCGCATCCACCTTCCCCATCAACGCCCCCTTTCCTGCTTCTCTTACCAAACCCACCGCCTTATCAAAAGATGCATACCTCACCGCTGCCACCTCCGGGTCGATACCATCATTAACCAATGTTCCCTTTGGGTAGGACAAGTGGTGCATCATGTGGAACTGTCCCACCACTTTTTTGGGGACAACCCCCAATGGGGACACCCTCAAGTTCCGGAAAGGAGGGTGCGAAAACAGACCTGTCATCCTTCCCAATGCTACCTCCTTGTCAAGTATCCCTTGGACCACCTCTGAGAACTCTCTGGCCGACTTCAAATTACCCACATTTTTTACCTTACCCCCTTCCACAAACAGAATCCAAAACCATGAGCTAAACCCCGTAAGCAGCAGCTCCACATCCCCCAGCTTCCCCCTAACCTTAGCAAACCGCAATAGCCAAGGCACCATCTTTCTTACCTTTACCGGGGTCCTGGCCCTTAGAAGCAACCTCCCCCGCTTTACCACTTCCCCCACCTTTCTTGAATGGATGGGCCCCTTCACATCCTGAGCAAGCATGCTTATACTTGCATCCATTCCCAAATTTACACTGCCCTTCATGTATTGGAAAAAGAGGCCCTTTCGAATGGCCACAGCTGCTCCCCCACTCGAGTTTCCATTGGATACTCCTCCTGCAGAACCTCCCACAGCTCCACTGGAGCCACGAAAGGACCCACGTAACAGAGTCCCTATTGTCCCATATCATCTCTGGTCTCACCGCTAGCCGTTGACAAAACTGTTTGTCATACCATCACCATACCAGCCCCCCATACGTCCGATAGGCCCCCGCAATCTCATCGTAATAGCAAAACAAAGCGGAGTACTGATCAGGGAATTTTTCTCCAGTCACTGCCGCTAGAATACAGAAGGCCTTTGACCAATTAGTCAATGTTTTTGGTAGCTTCCGGTACCTCTTCTTCCTCTCATCTTCGTCCTTCTAATACTTCTCGCCCTTAATGTCTTCTTTGATCTCCAGCACCTGGTCCAAAGACAGGAGAGAAAATATTTCCAAGAATGATCTTTTCCATATCTTCTTTTACACCACCTGCACCAGGTGTATCCCCAGCGGTCCAATCGAACACAGGCAGGGCCTCCTCATCGCGCTCTCCGGAACCTTCAGCATGAAACCCGCACTAGTCCCGCTACCTAGTGCTCCCGCCCCCAGCCCTTGCACCTGTCCCAGTACTCACTCCCGCCCCAGGAAAATCTGATCCCGATCCAACACCCCACGCTACCGCCACGTTCCCTTGTTGCCCCGCCAGCTGCCTCTTGAATTGTGCCAGAAAATCCCTTAAACCACTCACCAATGAACTCTGTGCCACACCTAAGCCATGCTCTCCGCCAACCACACACACTGCATGGCTAGCATCCTCACCTGTCTTACTGGGTGCCGTTGTTACTCTCACTGTTCCGGATCCCACTGTACTCTCAACCGCCCTGACCTCCGGCTGTATCCTTGACTCCATTTCCCTGGGCCTGTTCACACTCTTCCTCGGGGTCGGTGACCTGGATCTCCTCCTTCTGCCACTTCTATCCTCAACCCTCTCAAGCCTCCCCATGTGGGGATCGTCTCTCTGCCCGATGCCTCATCTTGTCCCTGGGTGAACAAGATTTCTCATGACCTCCGTGGGCTGTGGCGCACCAGAGGGTCCCTTACTTGGGGACGTATCTGCAGGGGGGTAGACAGTGAAAGCCCTATCCTGCCTTCCCCCCTCCTTCTCTCCTAGCACTCCCTTTCCTAGATCCTACCACTGACCTAGCCTCCCTACCCACCCCTCTCTTCTCCTGCCCGCTATGCTCTGGCGCCAAAGATCTCCAGAGGATCCTCCATCTGCAAATCACTGTAGGATTAATAAATCCACAGATGCCTCTGCCCCACCACCCACCTGCTCCTCAGGCTAACTCCCCACACCTGCGGAAGACAAACATGTCAAATTAACCCCCCCTGACTACTTTCCCCTTTCTGTCTCCCCCGCCCTTTCCCCCCAGTTCTCTTTGTCCCTGCCCCTTTCTTTCTTCCACAACCCCTTCCCCCCCTTATGTACTGGCCTCCTACTATTCCCAGCTTTCTTTCCAAGCTGCCCTACCCTGGACTCCCCATGCCTCTTTCCCCCTTGCTGGCCTACCCTATACCCCTGATCATCAGATCCTTGCAGAACCATCTCCTCCCCCCTTGTTTCCTTTTCCTGCATCGCCCTTTTCCTTGAACCCCTACCCCCATCCTGCTTCCTACCCCTCCTGCCTCCTGCCCCCTCCAGCTGCTCCTGCCAGTCTGTGTTGGCCAGAGGAGATCCCTCCCTTGCCATACCCCCTTCTGTGTGTGCTGCCGTCCCCTGTTCCTGCTTTGCAAGTTACCGCCCTGCAATCATCATTTGCTGGTCAAGGCCCGGCTCTCCTCCACTTCCACCCTTACCTGCCACAACTCTGTTCCAGATGGGCACCTTCCTCGTGCCATTAGCTGCCACCGCATACACCGCCATCTGCTCCTGGGCCTCTGCTCCTCTACTACTGCTCACCGATCGGTGTCTGGGCCCGCTGACAGCCTGCACTGGCCCAACGCTGTCACCGCTCCTCCTTCTTCCAATGACGTCAGGGGACAAATGGTCCAGAGGCCTCGACTGCCTCTGCAGCCTGCCGTGTCCGCTCCCACCTCCTGCTGCTGGATCCACTGCTCCCGGGAGATTGGCTGCAGCCAGGTAGTCCCTCAGCCACGCCGTACCCCTTGCCGCTGCCATCTGCTTCCCCTCGACCAACAAGCTGTCCATCGCAAGTCTCTCTCTGAAATTCGCCTTGCGATTACAGAGACTTCATGAGGGTGAACAACTTCCGCCCTAGCCTTAAATACCCACCCCCTACAAGCACCACCTTTCCTCCTCTAGCCTGCTCCATTGCCCAGAATAGGGGTCAAATTCCCCTCTGTCTATGCTCTCCTCTAGGGAGCATTTCTTGATTGTATGGAATTTGTTTTTGCTTTTAAAAGTTAAATTGTAGATAAAATTATAGAAGCTAAATTCTCAATACATTTTGATTGGATGGAAATATAGTCCCTAAAATCTTCCCATCCAATCAGGACAGACGTAATTATTCAATCATTATGCCTTGAACAGAAACAATAATTTTATCCTATGTATTAAAATTACAGCTTCTATTCTGATTAGATTGCAAAGTTTTTTTTAATAAGTAATTTGACTGTAAATTTCATACAAAAAAGCTCCCAGACTGAATACATTCTAACGTGGAATTCTAAAGATTTCCATCAAATGAGAATCCTTCATTCTTTTCATTCTCAATTTGTTTGAAAAAAAAAAAACAGCAGCACAAGGTTCTATTAGATCCGTCTCTAACACAAAGCCATTTACCAATGCAAGAGGATTGTTTTCAATTTAAAGGGACAGTAAACAACTTGTAATCATAAGATTTTTCTGCTGTGTTGCTATGGAATAACATATCAGCTAACTCTTAAAACAAATAAACATCCCTTTTACTGCAATTGTTTTTAATAGTCAAAATCCAGCCACTGTTTGCCTTCTTTGGAGGAGTCTATCTGGGTTTGAGTCTGCAGACAATAAGGCTAGTCACGGTCATAAAGTTATAATAAAATACATTGCTTTGCAGTTGTTAGCTGATAAAGACAATTAGGGACATATATATATATATATATATATATATATATATATATAGATAGATAGATAGATAGATAGATAGATAGATAGATAGATAGATAGATATAAGTGGCAAGATTAGCCTTGGAAAGTCTGCAGGGTGCATTTCAAATTCTGAGAATTAGAAAATCCTCAATTCTCAGAGTTAAATTACATGGAAAGTGTCAAAAATTTGAAAAATATATTGCAAAGTTGCTTCATTACACTTATCTAAATGTTTTATATCTAGGAGTTTAACATATACTTGTTTAGAAGGGGGCATCTGTTCTTTCACATATCTACTATCTAGGGAGTAGTCCTTCTACCTAGAGGAGGGATTAAAGGTGTCACAAAATCCCAGGAGGAGAGGATATTTCAGAGAAAATGTGGAAAAATAGAATAAGAGTAAAGCAATTGTGTTCAAATACAGAGAAAGTACATTGGATATTTCTGGTTATTTTTTCAACATGTATGCAGGAAATCATTGGGCTATCCTAAACAAGCCACCAGCAAGGGTATTGACTAAGGAAGGAACATTTGCATATTCTATATTTCATTGTTACAATAAACAGAGCCAGTTATCTTGATATCAGTCACTGAAGAAGGCTTAGACCCAAGCATAATAGCTGGCTCCAACTGTGACCCAATTGTGATCATACCCATCCCTCCTAATATAGTGTCCCACCACTACTCCACACAGGATAAGGATATACCCAGAACCCACCCAGCTATGCCCACTGGTTCCAACTCTTCTATTGTGACCCACCAGATGAGCTTTGGGAAAATTATGCAGTGGGGCAAAAAAGTATTTAGTCAGCCACCAATTGTGCAAGTTCTCCCACTTAAGAAGATGAGAGAGGCCTGTAATTTTCATCATAGGTATACCTCAACTATGAGAGACAAAATGTGGAAACAAATCCAGACAATCACATTGTCTGATTTGGAAAGAATTTATTTCCAAATTATGGTGGAAAATAAGTATTTGGTCAATATCAAAAGTTCATCTCAATACTTTGTTATATATCCTTTGTTGGCAATGACAGAGGTCAAACGTTTTCTGTAAGTCTTCACAAGGTTGTCACACACTGTTGCTGCTATGTTGGCCCACTCCTGCATGCAGATCTCCTCTAGAGCAGTGATGTTTTGGGGCTGTCGCTGGGCAACACGGTCTTTCATCTCCCTCCAAAGGTTTTCTATGGGGTTGAAATCTGGAGACTGGCTAGGCCACTCCAGGACCTTGAAATGCTTCTTACAAAGTCACTCCTTCGTTGCCCGGGCAGTGTGTTTGGGATCATTGTCATGCTGAAGGACCCAGCCACGTTTCATCTTCAATGCCCTTGCTGATGGAAGGCGGTTTGCACTCAAAATCTCACGATACATGGCCCCATTCATTCTTTCATGTACACAGATCAGTCGTCCTGTTCCCTTTGCAGAGAAACAGCCCAAAAGCATGATGCTGCCACCCCCATGCTTCACAGTAGGTATGGTGTTCTTTGGTTGCAACTCAGCATTCTCTCTCCTCCAAACACGACGAGTTGTGTTTCTACCAAACAGTTTTACTTTGGTTTCATCTGACCATATGACATTCTCCCAATCTACTTCTGGATCATCCAAATGCTCTCTAGCATACTTCAGATGGGCCCGGACATGTACTGGCTTAAGCAGGGGGACACATCTGGTACTGCAGGATCTGAGTCCCTGGCGGCGTAGTGTGTTACTGATGGTAGCCTTTGTTACTTTGGTCCCAGCTCTCTGCAGGTCATTCACTAGGTCCCCCCGTGTGGTTCTGAGATGTTTGCTCACCGTTCTTGTGATCATTTTGACCCCACGAGGTGAGATCTTGCGTGGAGCCCCAGATCGAGGGAGATTATCAGTGGTCTTGTATGTCTTCCATTTTCTAATTATTGCTCCCACAGTTGATTTCTTCACACCAAGCTGCTTGCCTATTGCAGATTCAGTCTTCCCAGCCTGGTGCAGGTCTACAATTTTGTTTCTGGTGTCCTTCGACAGCTCTTTGGTCTTCACCATAGTGGAGTTTGGAGTGTGACTGTTTGAGGTGTGGACAGGTGTCTTTTATACTGATAACAAGTTCAAACAGGTGCCATTAATACAGGTAATGAGTGGAGGACAGAGGAGCCTCTTAAAGAAGAAGATACAGATCTGTGAGAGTCAGAAATCTTGCTTGTTTGTATGTGACCAAATACTTATTTTCCACCATAATATGCAAATAAATTCTTTCCAAATCGGACAATGTGATTGTCTGGATTTGTTTCCACATTTTGTCTCTCATAGTTGAGGTATACCTATGATGAAAATTGCAGGCCTCTCTCATCTTCTTAAGTGGGAGAACTTGCACAACTGGTGGCTGACTAAATACTTTTTTTGCCCCACTGTATGTTATGTACACATATATAGTACTGTCAGATCATTTTAACTGGGGATTCAGACAATATAAAATATAATACATATAACCTTGTAATATTTGCTTCTTTTTTTTTTATAAGTTCTTTTTTAACATTGCTGAAAAACTTCAGCTACAGAGCTTTAAGCAATTTTAACCCCATTCTAATCTCTTGGATAATCTATAGTAAAAAAAATTAAAAGGGGCCTGGGTGGTTTTAAGCTTCCTCTATTATTGTATTCTAATCCAATTAGTTAATGTTACTGAGCCCAGGGGCGTAATATGGCCTAGGCCAACAAGGCTGGTGCCTAGGTCGACAAATTTTTTTGGGTGGCACTTTTTGATCCAACTACCACATCACACTGACTTTGCTCAATATACATTGCTTGCCTCACAATTTAGTTTCTGCTTGATCTCCTGGGAGGCACTCTGACAGCAGGTTTTCAGGGCCCTAGTAATAAAGGTAAGATAGACTTTATATAAATAAAAAATATATAATTATATATAAAAAACCTTTGGTATCGTAAAGCCCTGGCATCACATTATCCACTGTGCAATGAAGAACTTAGTACACAGTTAAATGTGCTAGCGTAACGGTTAATGGAGGGTGCCGGCAGTCTGACACAACGGCGACTATGCGCTCACATTTTAACTTGATTGGAAGGGAGCAGTAAATAATTTGAAGTCTCTAGGGTCTGAATATGCAGCTGGATATGGAAGTAGGTGGGCTGGTGTCTGGCTCATTATTTATGAGATGCCACATAGCCGGGATCCATCTACGGATTACTACAGTGAGAAAGTTGTCTGCAAAGATGATAGTGGGACTGAGTTTACTAGAGGGGTTGTACACTGTCTCTGCTCTCTGACTATAAGTAAAAGTTATTTTCCCTCTTTTTTTTGGCTCCTCATAAGTCTCATTTTTCTCTTATCCTGTTTTATATGAGTTATGCTTTGGCAACCGATTATAGCCATTCTTAATCTGGTATTGGGTAGATTTTGATGTGAGCATAACTGTTTAAGTTTCTCTAGCTGCATCTATATGAAGATATATAAATCTAAGAACTTTTATGAATAGCTATATACCATGGGTCAATGACTGGCCCTTTCATGACATTAGAAGACATATTTTTATTTTTATTATACACTTTATTCCAGTATAAAGGGGTTTCTACTGTATAATCCTATATCATATCATAAAAAACTGAGGTTTCAATTATTAGAAGATAGGCAATACCTGCTATATATATATATATATATATATATATATATATATATATATATATATATATATATATATATATAATATCTATACACAGTTTGTAGTATACTGCATCACCCCCCCCATATATATATATATACAGGGAGTGCAGAATTATTAGGCAAATGAGTATTTTGACCACATCATCTTCTTTATGCATGTTGTCTTACTCCAAGCTGTATAGGCTCGAAAGCCTACTACCAATTAAGCATATTAGGTGATGTGCATATCTGTAATGAGAAGGGGTGTGGTCTAATGACATCAACACCCTATATCAGGTGTGCATAATTATTAGGCAACTTCCTTTCCTTTGGCAAAATGGGTCAAAAGAAGGACTTGACAGGCTCAGAAAAGTCAAAAATAGTGAGATATCTTGCAGAGGGATGCAGCACTCTTAAAATTGCAAAGCTTCTGAAGCGTGATCATCGAACAATCAAGCGTTTCATTCAAAATAGTCAACAGGGTCGCAAGAACCGTGTGGAAAAACCAAGGCGCAAAATAACTGCCCATGAACTGAGAAAAGTCAAGCGTGCAGCTGCCAAGATGCCACTTGCCACCAGTTTGGCTATATTTCAGAGCTGCAACATCACTGGAGTGCCCAAAAGCACAAGGTGTGCAATACTCAGAGACATGGTCAAGGTAAGAAAGGCTGAAAGACGACCACCTCTGAACAAGACACACAAGCTGAAACGTCAAGACTGGGCCAAGAAATATCTCAAGACTGATTTTTCTAAGGTTTTATGGACTGATGAAATGAGAGTGAGTCTTGATGGGCCAGATGGATGGGCCCGTGGCTGGATTGGTAAAGGGCAGAGAGCTCCAGTCCGACTCAGACGCCAGCAAGGTGGAGGTGGAGTACTGGTTTGGGCTGGTATCATCAAAGATGAGCTTGTGGGGCCTTTTCGGGTTGAGGATGGAGTCAAGCTCAACTCCCAGTCCTACTGCCAGTTTCTGGAAGACACCTTCTTCAAGCAGTGGTACAGGAAGAAGTCTGCATCCTTCAAGAAAAACATGATTTTCATGCAGGACAATGCTCCATCACACGCGTCCAAGTACTCCACAGCGTGGCTGGCAAGAAAGGGTATAAAAGAAGAAAATCTAATGACATGGCCACCTTGTTCACCTGATCTGAACCCCATTGAGAACCTCTGGTCCATCATCAAATGTGAGATTTACAAGGAGGGAAAACAGTACACCTCTCTGAACAGTGTCTGGGAGGCTGTGGTTGCTGCTGCACGCAATGTTGATGTTGAACAGATCAAAACACTGACAGAATCCATGGATGGCAGGCTTTTGAGTGTCCTTGCAAAGAAAGGTGGCTATATTGGTCACTGATTTGTTTTTGTTTTGTTTTTGAATGTGAGAAATGTATATTTGTGAATGTTGAGATGTTATATTGGTTTCACTGGTAAAAATAAATAATTGAAATGGGTATATATTTGTTTTTTGTTAAGTTGCCTAATAATTATGCACAGTAATAGTCACCTGCACACACAGATATCCCCCTAAAATAGCTATAACTAAAAACAAACTAAAAACTACTTCCAAAACTATTCAGCTTTGATATTAATGAGTTTTTTGGGTTCATTGAGAACATGGTTGTTGTTCAATAATAAAATTAATCCTCAAAAATACAACTTGCCTAATAATTCTGCACTCCCTGTATATATACATACATAAAGCCCTGGTGAACATTTAATTTGGAAATTATATGGAATGAAAAAGTCATGTTAAATTAAAAGAAAAAATATTATGAGGGGGGGGTAGCAGAATTTTTTGTGCCTAGGGCAGCACAAAACCTAAATACGCCACTGACTGAGCCTATAACAGAAGGAAAGCAAATCAGCAGCAGCTTCACAACCCAGTCAATCACCAGCTGTGTTCAACTTGAACACAACCCAAGCTGAACTTTACCTATGTGTTTGACTTCTATGTGGAAGTTAAACCCATAGGCCTAGATTACAAATTGAGTGCAATTGATAACACACATCACATTTTTCTGTGTTCTGCCTCAGGCAAACAATAAAACACAATCAGGTGTTAAAGTGGTTGTTTGAAATGCATTTTTAGCAAAGTGAAATGTTCAAAAGCATATTTAACTCACACAATACATAAATAGCGCACCCTATACTTTCAGTGGGAAGCAGTAGTAGTGCACATATTGCAATCCTCAAGACCACTCTTAGCATTTGCGGGGCCCTGGGCAAGACACATTTATGGGGTCCCTCAGCCCAGCTCTCTTATTACCCTCACCCTTTAGGTCCTGCCCCCTGTATAGCCCACCTCTGTCCCAACATTCAGCTTGTATTATATAAAGAATAACACTATTGACTACATTTATGAAACTCTGATATCAGCCGGAAGTCAGACCACTGCTTCTTAACCCACTTTGCCACCTGTGATGTGGTGTATTTCAATCTCCTCTGACTTTTCCAACCAAAGAGATTGACAGCCACTGCTCTCATGTTATTGGCAGCATGTGGGCAGGGGGTGCCGTTACACACTAGCCATAGTGTACAATGAGAAATGTAGGGCAGCGCATTGCTGACAACTAGACGCAATGGCGGGTGGACAGGGGCAAAGTCGACCCAGACTTTGTTAAATCTGACCCTATATATTGCACCTCCAGATACCATAAACACTTTGTCATAAACTAAATACAAGATGTACATTGCATCTTCTTATACCTTCACCCCTGGTGACAGTGCAGGGCCCCCCAAAGCACTTGACCTGGGACCAGTGCCCCTCTCGCCCTGCCCAAAGGGCTGGCCTGGAGATCCTATTACAAGTCATTGGTTAAGTATTGCACTTGTAAGCACTCTGAGATATGGTTTTTGCATCTTGCACTTTTGAAAAACAAATATTAACTGTGTATTTAAAAACATGGAATGTGGAGTTCCGGTGGGCGGGCCCCGAGTATGGAGGTGTGAAGAGGAGTTCCTATGAACATTGTAGATGTATTCAGCCATACTCGCCCTCAAAGCATCCTTGGCTGCTAACAATAGCCCAGAGACACTACGGATCCTCATTGTCCCACTTTGAGAAGTATACCATCAACTACCTCACCACGGAAGTACCGCAGACCCGCGACCACCATCACATGCACATTACCACGTGGCCCACGCAACGGTCGGCTGGCTCCAACCTCGTTATAGCCCCTAATTGCGACCTGAGTAGCGATTCAACTGATCAACCTGATCCATCAAGGCTGGTGAGTGTATCTAACTGCTCACATAGCATGGACACAGTGCTCCCCTATAACAGCCACCCCACAGCTCAATAAACCAGGTGAGCATCAGATACAGCCTAAACGACCCTGATATAAAGTGCTGTTGACAGCACAGCCCTCAAACACCACATAGTGAAATCGGGCCCTCAGCTACATTCACCCCTCTAGGGACATAAGCAGGAACAGGGAAAGTGGAACAAAGACAAATTCAATAAAACAAAAGAACTGAATGGACCACTCGTTATTCAGAACCTAATCCAACATCCATGTTCTTTAAACCACTACTTACTAATAAGACCTGGACTATTAAGTTCTACCTAAGCTTGAGAAAAGCTTTCAAGCCCTTATAATTATGAAACGGCACAGTACTATCAAAGCTCCTAAAATTTAATCTACAGCAAGTCTGCGGTGGAGGCACTCTGTGGTCATAAAAACTTCCAGATCGACTTTCTCCCGGTGTCTGCCTCTTACCACAGTGGTGTACTCTCCTGTGCATAACAGTCATTTGCTAAATACACTGGTGCAATTCTACTAATTAAAGATCTGTCTTTTTTCAACTTAAATAAATGCTTTCTGAATGAAATCTAATTCACCTAACTCCCTAAAAGCCTTTAATTTGGCCCATAATTGGACTCAGATAAGCTCTTATTTTATTATATTTCACCAAGAGCCTAGGTGTGTTCCTGAGAGAGGCGGAAAACACTTACAGAGTCGGAAAACACTTACACGAGCCTAATCCTCATAACCTAAAGCCACAGGACATGTGGCAGCCTTAAAGCTGCTCTCCGGAGGGACGGGGCTCCGCTCCGGAGTAGCAGTACAATATTCTGTGCCAGCGGTGAAGCATCGGAGGCCCTCCGGTTCAGTGCGACCCAGACCCTACACAAGGCCTACATTCTCGCCTGACCATCTCAGCCGATCTCCTACCCGGGAAGCTAACTTGCGATGGACACCTCCTGTCCCCTATCCCATGGTGGCCAGGTACTCCAGTAAGCTGTAGAAGAGACCTCAGAACCTAAGTGCGCCACTCTGTTTCTGGTGCGAACACACGCCATCTTGTGCATAGGCCTCCCAGCACCGCGACGGACCTCAGGCACTCAAGCCCCAGGGCGATCCTCCACCGGAGACTTCTGTCAGCTGGTAAGAGCTTCTTACTTGCCCCTTACCTTCTTATTGTAAGCGGTCCGCTTTGCTGCCCTTCCTTGTGTGACACTACATCTGTCCTACGTGGACGTTGCGGCCCTCACAGCCTCTACTGCGCGACTTGATCTGCTACCTCCCTCATCTGACTCAGGGTTCTTTCCATAACGGCCCTCATTATTAATTATTATATTAGATATCCTTTGTTGAAGAAATAGCAATGCACATGGGTGAGCCGATCACATGAGGTATCTATGTGCAGCCACCAATCAGCAGCTACTGAGCATATTTAGATATGATTTTCAACAAAGGCTATCAAAAGAATGAAGAAAATTAGATATTAGATGTAAATTGGAAAGTTATTTAAAATTGCATGCTCTTTCTAAATCATGAAAGAAAACATATGGGTTTCATGTCCCTTTAAATGGTGTCTTGGAAAACTGGTCAACATCTGATTTTAGTCTAAAAGGATTGTAATAGAAACTCTTGCCAGATAACACAATGCTTGCTCTGATTATGAGATCTAGAAATCCATGCCCATTAAAATATGGTTAAAACATACTTTTTACTTTAATGCTACAAATTATGCTTATAGATTCTTTCATTATTCAGTAAATATAAAAATGTCTTGATCCAGTGGCGGCTGGTGAAATTTAAAGATGGTGGGGCGCTTGACCCCACCCCTTTAAAAAAAGCCACACCATCAGATGGCACTACCAATTCATTAATTAAATAAATAAAAGGTAGACAGAAACACAGAAAAGCACTCGGGGGAAGAGGGAGAGAGAGACGGGGGAGAAAGACACAGAGGGTTAGAGAGAAAGAGAGAGAGAGACACAATCACACAGAGGGTTAGAGAGAGAGAAAGAGAGAGAGAGAGAGAGAGAGAGAGAGAGAGAATCACACACAGAGGGTTAGAGAGAGAGAAATAAAGAGAGAGAGAGAAACACAATAACACACAGAGGGTTAGAGAGAGATAAAGAGAGAGAGACACAATCACATACAGAGGGTTAGAGAAAGAGAGACACAATCACACACAGAGGGTTAGAGAGAGAGAAAGAGAGACAAAATCACACACAGAGGGTTAGAGAAAGAGAGAGAGACACAATCATACACAGAGGGTTAGAAAGAGAGAGAAAAAGAGAGAGACACAATCACACACAGAGGGTTAGGGAAAGAGAGAGAGACACAATCACACACAGAGGGTTAGAGAGAGAGAGAAAGAGAGAGACACACAATAACACACAGAGGGTTAGAGAGAGAGAGAGAGAGAGAGAGAGAGAAAGAGAGAGACACAATCACACACAGAGGGTTAGAGAGAGAGAGAAAGAGAGAGACACAATCACACACAGAGGGTTAGAGAGAGAAAGAGAGAGACACAATCACACACAGATGGTTAGAGAGAGAGAGAGAAAGAGAGAGAGACACAATCACACACAGCGGGTTAGAGAGAGAGAGAGAAAGAGAGAGAGAGAGACACAATCACACACAGAGGGTTAGAGAGAGAGAGAAAGAGAGAGAAAGACACAATCACACACAGAGGGTTAGAGAGAGAGAAAGAGAGAGACACAATCACACACAGAGGGTTAGAGAGAGAAAGAGAGAGACACAATCACACACAGAGGGTTAGAGAGAGAAAGAGAGAGACACAATCACACACAGATGGTTAGAGAGAGAGAGAGAAAGAGAGAGAGACACAATCACACACAGAGGGTTAGAGAGAGAGAGAAAGAGAGAGACACAATCACACACAGAGGGTTAGAGAGAGAGAGAGACACAATCACACACAGATGGTTAGAGAGAGAGAGAGAAAGAGAGAGAGACACAATCACACACAGAGGGTTAGAGAGAGAGAAAGAGAGAGACACAATCACACACAGAGGGTTAGAGAGAGAAAGAGAGAGACACAATCACACACAGATGGTTAGAGAGAGAGAGAGAAAGAGAGAGAGAGAGACACAATCACACACAGAGGGTTAGAGAGAGAGAAAGAGAGAGAAAGACACAATCACACACAGAGGGTTAGAGAGAGAGAAAGAGAGAGAGACACAATCACACACAGAGGGTTAGAGAGAGAGAGAAAGAGAGAGAGACACAATCACACACAGAGGGTTGTAGAGAGAGAGAAAGAGAGATAGACACACAATCACACACAGAGGGTTAGAGAGAGAGAAAGAGAGAGAGACACAATCACACACAGAGGGTTAGAGAGAGAGAGAGAGAGAGAGAGAGAGAGAGAGAAATAGAGAGAGAGACACAATCACACACAGAGGGTTAGAGAGAGAGAAAGAGAGAGAGACACAATCACACACAGAGGGTTAGAGAGAGAGAGAGAAAGAGAGAGAGACACAATCACACACAGCGGGTTAGAGAGACACATAAAGGATGAGAGAGTCAGTGGGGGAGGAAGAGAGACAGAGAGAGAAAGAGACCATGGGGGAGAATGACACATAAGGAGAGAGATGGATAGATAGAGAGAGAGAGACAGACACACACACAAGGGGGGGGGAGAGGGACCACTGCATTTTTAAGTAATAAACCAGCAGAGCTGCAGAGAGTTCAGAAAGTGAGACTATAAATTAGTGTGAAGTACAGAGGCAAGCTGCTAAGTTAGTGGGTGTAAATTTTGAGTAAACAAAATACAAAAACGATCCTTAAACTGCTGTAAAAGAGTAAAAAAACAAAAAACACTAAACCACATTTATTAAATTATCATTTTCACTAACAGAATCCCTTTCAGTAAAATCTAAGGTTGTAGAACTTACTTCAATAAGATGTGGCTAAAACACTGCAAGTCGGCATCTCTTCCTGCTCTGTATGTAAGGAAGTGACAGTGGCACATTCCACTGCACTTAGAGGGGAAGAACAGAACTCTCTTTTTCACTTTAGCAAAGCTTGCAGCTTCACAGGACAGCAACAAAATAAATGAAAGTTGTTTTTTTCCTTTTTTGTTTTGTTTTATGTGATTTAACATCCAGCCCCAACCCTAAGTTCCTCTTACTAATGCCTCTCACTGGATTGGGTCAGCCCAAATAGGACTGCCTCAAATAAGCAGGTAATGGGCCATGCAATGATCTTAACCACTTTTATCCAGTAGGTGGCGCAGCATGTTGTGTAATGGTGGGCAGACCTGCTTGTGCCTCTCCATTGCACAACATGTAGCTGTGAAAAAAAAATGCTGGGGGGAAAAAATTGCAATTTTTTTTAATTTATTTTTTTAAAGCCAATAAAAAAAATATATATTTTTGCCCATATGAGAGGTGAAGAACTGCCTCACCTGCCTCTAGTCACTGCACATCACTGCTACAAGTTATATATTTGATAACAACCGCAAAACTACTTACCTACAAGTTTTATATTTTATAACAGCTGCAAAGCTACTTACCTACAAGTTATATATTTGATAACAACCGCAAAACTACTTACCTACAAGTTTTATGTTTTATAACAGCTACAAAGCTACTTACCTACAAGTTATATATTTGATAACAACCGCTAAACTACTAGTTTTAGTAGTTGACCGTTGATGGCTGTCACGGCTGCTGCCTGCTGTAATTATACTAGTTAAAAGTATTTTAGTTTAGAATTATTAGCAGATTGCAGTGAGTCTCAGAGTTGTTAAAACAACTATATATATTATAACAGCAAAGCTACTTAACTACAAGTTATATATTTGATAACAACCGCTAAACTACTTGCCTACAAGTTGTACCAAAAAACCTGCTGGTTCAAATGGGTGGGGCCATTTGAGGGGTGTGGCTTTCTCAAAGGGTGTGGCTTTCTCAATGGGGTGTGGCTTTCTCAAAGGGGTGTGGCTTTCTCAAAGGGGCGGGGTCTTGTGCACCACCATCTTAAAAATTTACCAGCCGCCACTGTCTTAGACATAACCAGATGAAAAATAAAAGATTAGCTTTAGAGAAATGTGCTTGTTCATGGACAGGAATGAAATGGTATAAATAAAGTTGGAAAAAAACAATATCCGCGACATTGATGACTCTTATTTATCAACAGTCCACTCCGCTCTGTACTTGACGCTCGTGTATTTGACAGACTTTTTAATAAATAAGGCCGTCGTATGTAGATTTGTGGCAGCGATTTCTGGCGAGATTATTGACTCCAGCGAATGCGTCGAGATTCACGCATTGATAAATAGGCACCTATGTCTGATGTTTCTGCAAGGACTCCTAGATAAGGTGCAGCCATATCTAGATATGCTAGACTTGCCCACCAAAAGACAACTGGTGGCTCTTTTTAGAAACACCATATATATGTTGGAGGCAAACCTGAGGGGAGAGTGGTATATATGGGAATAAGTGGACCTAGTGCATTCTAGGATCTCTCACAGTCTTATTAATTGTTACAAGTTTGCAAAGTTTGCTAAAGTTGTTTAGTTATATACAAAGAACTTCAAACTCAACGACATGAGCACAATTTTTGTGCTCCATTGGCTTAGTGTTCAAGCATTAGCTGACAAGAATTTTACTGCAGTCCCTCATAGAAAGCTATTGGGGAAAGAACACATCTGTGCTATCTGATATGAATATTGTAGCATAAAATATACAACAGCATGCACAGTATATTATCCATGGACTTGTAAAACCAGAGCAAAAATGCAAGCATCATGAATTGGACTCCAATGATGTTAAAGCTCCATACCGATTGCATTTTTGAGGGTCAGTAGAATAAAATTTTGCTTGTCAGTAGTGCTGTAATAAATTAGAGCAAGTCATTTGTGCACTACAATTTAACTGCTAAGCCATTTCTATTCCTGTGCTGAACTGTTTAGTAGTTTTTAAATACTGCTCAGATTTATTCCCTACTGTAGGCCATTTATCAGTGAGAAACCCACACATATAATATTTTTTTTTCAGAATAGCCTGAAAATTTAAACTATACTATTATTGTATGCATATATCATGACATGAAAAAACCTGCAACAAAAAGTGGGAAAAAACATTTTTTTAAACATTTTTTATTTAAATTTCAATAAATAAGGCTATAAATAATAGTATGAGTGTGTTTTCCCCTAAACTCTGTACTAAAAAGAAGGGATTATCCTCATGTAATTAAGGGCGTTTTGGTAAAGTTATGCAACTTCAATCTGCATATAGGGGTTACCAGGAACCTCTTTTCAAATAAATGGACATTTATTATTTATCTTATAAGGCACAATCAATTATAAAACACCTGCACATAATATATATATATATGGCTGGTGGCCCTTTGCTTAGGGCCCGATGATCTAAAGCTCTGTGGGCTGGAGAGGTTTATAAAGAATGCTCACCAGTACTTCTATTTCCCTAGTGCAGGGGTCAGTAACCTTGGCTCTCCAGTTGTTTTAGAACTACATTTCCAATGATGCTTAAATGTCTTTAAAAGGGACACTAAACCCAATATTTTTCTTACGTTATTTAGATAGAGCATGCAATTTTAAGCAACTTTCTAATTTACTACTATTATCAATTTTTCATCATTCTCTTGGTATCTTTATTTTAAAAGCAAGAATGTAGGTTTAGATGCCGGCCCATTTTTGGTGAATAACCTGGGTTGTTCTTGCTGATTGGTGGATAAATTCACTCACCAATAAACAAGTACTGTCCAGGGTCTGAACCAAAAATTGGCTGGGTGCTTAACTTTGATGCTTTCTTTTTCAAATAAAGATAGCAAGAGAACGAAGAAAAATTGATAATAGGAGTAAATTAGAAAGTTGCTTAAAATTGCATGCTCTATCTGAATCGTGAAAAAATTTTTTGGGTTCAGTGTCCTTTTAAGCTGCGTAAGCATCATGGGAAATGTAGTTCTAAAACATCTGGAGAGCCAAGGTTGCTGACCCCTTCCCTAGTGGAATGATTACCCTGAAAATAGGGTGTCTCGCTAAAAGGTGTATACTGCATTTTCGTATAAAAAGTGCACAATAAAATTTGTATTTTAAACATCATACAAAAAGTATAATTGTATTTTAACAAAAACTTAAAATATGTTTGTAAATTACACAGGATTAAAACATATTAAATATGCAGAGTAAATCGTAATTTAAGCGCACTGTATGCACAAAAAACACACAGAAATTCGTACTTATAAATAGTGATGTTGCGAACCTAAAATTTTGCGTTCGCGAACGGCGAACGCGAACTTCCGCAAAAGTTTGCGAACCGGCGAACCGGGCGAACCGCCATAGACTTCAATAGGCAGGCGAATTTTAAAACCCACAGGGACTCTTTCTGGCCACAAAAGTGATGGAAAAGTTGGTTCAAGGGGACTAACACCTGGACTGTGGTATGCCGGAGGGGGATCCATGGCAAACTCCCATAGAAAATTACATAGTTGATGCAGAGTCTGGTTTTAATCCATAAAAGGCATAAATCACCTAACATTCCTAAATTGTTTGGAATAACGTGCTTTAAAACATCAGGTATAATGTTGTATCGTTCAGTTAGTGTAAGGGTTTTTTTTTTTTTTTAAATGTACACTACTGTTTTAGCAGATATGACTTGCACTGGTGTGACACTGTTCCCTAGCAGGACCTGGAACGCACACGTGTGAGGAAAACTGACTGCTATTATTTCACAGTAAAAAAAGGTTTTTTTTTTTTTTTTTAATGTATGTACACTTCTGTTTTAGTAGATATGACTTGCACTGGTGTGACACTGTGCCCTGGCAGGCCCTGGATCGCACACGTGTGAGGGAAACTGACTGCTATTATTTCACAATAAAAAAAGTTGTTTTTTTTTTAAATGTATGTACACTACTGTTTTAGCAGATATGACTTGCACTGGTGTGACACTGTGCCCTGGCAGGACCTGGAACACACACGTGTGAGGGAAACTGACTGCTATTATTTCACAGTAAAAAAGTTTTTTTTTTTTAAATGTATGTACACTACTGTTTTAGTAGATATGACTTGCACTGGTGTGACACTGTGCCCTGGCAGGACCTGGAGCGCACACGTGTGAAGGAAACTGACTGCTATTATTTCACAATAAAAAAGTTTTTTTTTTTTAAATGTATGTACACTACTGTTTTAGCAGATATGACTTGCACTGGTGTGACACTGTGCACTGGCAGGACCTGGAACACACACGTGTGAGGGAAACTGACTGCCATTATTTCACAGTAAAAAAAGGTTTTTTTTATTTTTAAATGTACACTACTGTTTTAGCAGATATGACTTGCACTGGTGTCACACTGTGCCCTGGCAGGACCTCAAACACACACGTGTGAAGGAAAATGACTGCTATTATTTTAAATTAAAAAAGTTTTATTTTTATTTTAAATGTACACTACTTTTTTTAGCAGATATGACTTGCACTGGTGTCACACTGTGCCCTGGCAGGACCTCAAACGCACACGTGTGAAGGAAAATGACTGCTATTATTTCAAATTAAAAAAAGGTTTTTTTTTTTTTTTTAAATGTACACTACTGTTACACCAGATATGAGTGGTGGCACTGGGCAAGTGGGCACAGTATACGCTGTGAGCCTGAGCTGGCCGGCAGGCTGCAATAAAATTACACAGGAAAAAAAAAAAAAAGCAGACTGATGTTCTAGCCCTTAAAAGGGATTTTTGGGGTGCTGTCCTTACAGTAGAGATCAGATGAGTCCTTCAGGACTGTAGTGGACACTGAATACACTAGCCTAGCTATCGATTTCCCTATTAAATCAGCAGCAGCTACACTGTCCCTCCTCTCACTAAGAATGCAGGCTCCGAATGAATCTAAAATGGATGCTGTCCAGGAGGTGGGAGGGTCTGGGAGGGAGTGTCTGCTGCTGATTGGCTGGAATGTGTCTTGTGACTGTGAGCTACAGGGTCAAAGTTTACTCAACAATGACGAATAGGGGGCAGATCGAACATCGCATATGTTCGCCGTCCGCTGCGAACGCGAACATGCTATGTTCGCTGCGAACTATTCGCGGCAGAACTGTTCGCGACATCACTACTTATAAATACAAAATGCAAAGTGTAATTGTTGTTTTTTGTAAAATGGTCTGAACATGGATGTTCCATGGGTATATATAAAATTGTCTCTCTAATCCCAGTGTAATTCTGTAAAGTATGTTGCACTACAGATCTCACAGTTTATCTTGCCAACTAAAAGGTGATGAGCTTTTGTCAAAACACTCCAAATACTTAAAGGGACAGTATACAGAAACATTTTTTTTCCCTTAATGTATTTCAAATGACTTGTTATGCTAGCTACAGAGCATAAAATGTATGAGGAATTGCATTTTCATGTTTATTTGTGTATATGAAATAGTTGTTTTTGTGCTTTGAAACCACAGCCTATTACAATGGGTTGAGCTTGCTTGTAAAATGAGATCTCATTATGTTATCACTTTGTGTACACACACCTGCTTCCTTATCTTATATCTGTTTGTAAACCCAAGCCCATATACTTAGTGAGAACAATGGAAAAATATAATTTTATTAGTTATCTCTTCTATCCCCACTGGGAGATTAATTTCTTCTGCTGGCTGTGTTTACATTGCCTGTCAGTAGCTTGAATTTACGTATACAAACTTTTAGTATAGGTGGGGATATCACCGGCTAAATCAGCTATTTCAAATGCCGAACTAAGGGTAAACAAGCTACTTGTAAACAATTTAATACACTCGTGCAGGTAAATTAGATAATTTGAATTAAATTACAGAGGAGAACATTTTTGAGTAAACTGTCCCTTTAATACCCTAACAGAAAAGCACATGCATATGAAAATATAAATGAATGTAAGATGTTATATGCAGAATGCAGCACAATGTGATTTATATTGGCTGCAGGATTTAATTTTGAAAGTGCGCCCCCTGGTCACTGCTAACTTTGCTCTATGGAGCGAGGTGTTCCTATCCATTGAGCTCCATTACTTTCAATAGAAGCCATCTCGTCACTCACAGGGTCTGCGATAAAAACCATGTCTGATCTGGTGAGGTTTAGATCATCAAGTCCTTAATCCCAGACCCTGTTAATATAATCAGTAAAACCCTGGGTATACCCAGGGCAGGGTATGGTTTGGAAGTCTAAACTCAGAGCAGATATCCCCCCAAAGGTAAGCCTATGTAGCCTTATGGAGGCAGTGCCTAATGCTAAATCATAGATTAGAAACAGAGAGCTATAGAAAAGAAGCATTATTAGCACACTTATACTGTTAGATTAATAACATATTACTGGGGATGAGGGCTATATATAAATAAAATATAACTTGTATTTATTTATGTATCTGTACATAACACACATTTAAAAACATAGAAATCTAATAAAAAACTAACCTCTCGTATATCCAGTTATCATTATCTATAATAGGGAGATTATGGTAACTATTAATGAAGGCAGGGGAAAAGAGCCGTATCCACAAATTAAGGCCTTTGATAAAGCATTGGCGAAACGCGCATCAGATGTTTGCACTGCCTCTCTATACTCAGCTATTGAAATACTGTTGGCCTTAATTGGCATATAGGGGCTTAGTTAGGTATTTGGCAAATGGGAATACTTGGGTTTTTGCGGTTCTCATGCACAATGGTTACATGGTGATTGTTTATACTCCCTCATTCTCCCTTGTGGGTCCGGCTCAAACCTGATACATTAACTTCAGTTTGTGGATACGGCTCTTTTCCCCTTCCTTCATTAATAGTTGCCATAAGCTCCCTTTTATAGATATTTATAACTGGATATACGAGATGTTAGTTTTTTATTAGATTTCTATCAGATAGATTACGAGTTTTGATTTATGAGTGGCTCGGTAATAACTTGTAAGTTATTTCCACAGCTCACCTTTAATAGTGCTGCTATTACAGGTTTGCAAAAACCTGGCGATATGGTTGCGTTGAGCTCCATACCGCACACAAATACCAGCGCTGCTTTGAACTGCTTTGACGTGCTCGTGCACGATTTCCCCATAGACATCAATGGGGAGAGCCGGCTAAAGAAAAGCCTAACACCTGCAATGACGGAGCATAAAGCTTAAAAGCGTAAAGCTCCGTAACGCAGCCCCATTGATGTCTATGGGGAAATAAAATGTATGTTTACACCTAACACCCTAACATAAACTCTGAGTCTAAACATCCCTAATCTGCTGCCCCCGACATCGCGGACACCTACATTACACTTATTAACCCCTAATCTGCTGCCCCCAATGTCGCCGTCACCTACCTACACTTATTAATCTCTAATCTGCCGCCCCCAATGTCGCCGCCACCTACATAAATTTATTAACCACTAATCTGCCGCTCCCAACGTCGACACTGCCACTATACTAAAGTTATTAACCCCTAAACCTCTGGTCTCCCACATCACTATAACACTAAATAAATATATTAACTCCTAAACCTAACCCTAACTTTAACCCTAACCCTAACACCCCGAACTTTAATATAATTAAAATAAACCTAAATAAAAATTACTATTATTACCTAAATAATACATATTTAAAACTAAATACTTACCTGTAAAATAAACCCTAAGCTAGCTACAATATAACTAATAGTCACATTGTAGCTATCTTAGGTTTTATTTTTATTTCACAGCTAAGTTTGTATTTATTTTAACTAGGTAGACTAGTTAGTAAGTAGTTATTAACTATTTACTAGCTACCTAGTTAAAATAAATACAAATTTACCTGTAAAATAAAACCTAACCTGAGTTACACTAACACGTAACATTACAATAAAATTAAATAAATTACATTAAAAAAATATATTTATCTAAGTTACAAAAAATAATAAACACTAAATTACACAAAATAAAAAAAGAAATTATCAAAAATAAAAAAAAGAATTACTCGTAATCTAATAGCCCTATCAAAATACCCCCCCCCAAATAATAAAACCCCTAGCCTACACTAAACTGCCAATAGCCCTTAAAAGGGTCTTTTGCGGGGCATTGCACCAAAGAAATCAGCTCTTTTACCTGTAAAAAAAAAAAAAGACACCCCAAACAGTAAAACCCACCACCCACACAACCAACCCCCCAAATAAAAACCTACCTAAAAAACCTAAGCTCCCCATTGCCCTGAAAAGGGCATTTGAATGGGCATTGCCCTTAAAAGGGCATTTAGCTCTTTTACGGTGCCCAAAGTCCTTAATCTGAAAATAAAACCCACCCAATAAACCCTTAAAAAAACCTAACACTAACCCCTGAAGATCCCAGTACAGTTTTTGAAGACCGGACATCCATCCTCATCCAGGCGGGCAGAAGTCTTCATCCAGACAGCATCTTCTATCTTCATCCTTCCGACGTGGAGTGGCTCCATCTTCAAGACATCTGGCGCGGAGCATCCCTTTCATATGGTCCCAGCCGTACACTGAAGGTTCCCTTTAAGGGACATAATCCAAGATGGCGTCCCTTGAATTCCGATTGGTTGATAGAATTCTATCAGCCAATCGGAATTAAAGGGTAAAAAATCCTATTGGCTGATGCAATCAGCCAATAGGATTGAGCTTTAATCCTATTGGCTGATCCAATCAGCCAATAGGATTGAGCTTGCATTCTATTGACTGTTCCAATCAGGAACAAGGGTTTATTGGGTGGGTTTTATTTTTTGATTAGTGACTTTGGGCACCGTAAAAGAGCTAAATGCCCTTTTAAGGGCAATGCCCAACCAAATGCCCTTTTCAGGGCAATGGGGAGCTTAAGTTTTTTTAGGTAGGTTTTTATTTGGGGGGTTGGTTGTGTGGGTGGTGGGTTTTACTGTTGGGGGGGTGTTTTTATTTATTTTTTACAGGTAAAAGAGCTGATTTCTTTGGGGCAATGCCCCGAAAAAGGCCCTTTTAAGGGCCATTGGCAGTTTAGTGTAGACTAGGTTTTTTTTTTATTTGGGGGGGGGGGCTTTTTTATTTGGATAGGGCTATTAGATTAGGTGTAATTAGTTTAAATATTTGATAATTTATTTTTTATTTTGTGTAATTTAGTGTTTATTATTTTTTGTAATTTAGATAAATGTATTTTTTAATTTAATTTTAGTGTAATGTTAGGTTTAACTGTAAGACAGGTTTTATTTTACAGGTAAATTTGTATTTATTTTTACTAGATAGTTACCTAGTTAACCTCTTAAGGACATATGACGGAATTTTTCCGTCATAAAACAATTGAGCAAACTGAAAGTTGTGTCCTTAAAGGGTTAAATTAAAACAAACTTACCTGTGAAATAAAAATAAAACCTAAGATAGCTACAATATAACTATCCTATTATATAAAAGGCCATGGCCTCTAGTTATCAATGTCTGTCGGACCTGATCCGACAGAGCGGCTCAGGTCCGACAGACATCGCTGAATACGGCGAGCAATACGCTCGCCATATTCAGCATTGCACCAGCAGCTCACAAGAGCTGCTGGTGCAACACCGCCCCCTGCAGACTCGCGGCCAATAGGCTGCCAGCAGGGGGGTGTCATCAACCCGATCGTACTAGATCGGGTTGATTTCCGGCTATGTCTGTCCACCTGCTCAGAGCAGGCGGACAGGTTATGGAGCAGCGGTCTTTGTGACTGCTGCTTCATAACTGCTGTTTCTGGCGAGCCTGCAGGCTCGCCAGAAACACGGGGCATCAAGCTCCATACGGAGCTTGATACATATGCCCCCAAGTGTGTTTGTCCGAAGCTGTCATGCGCAGTAGAAACAGCACAAGGACAAACACACCTGCCTTACCTGACATGCTGTTGCTTGGAAAGTGGGCGTGGTCGTGGGAAGAGAGAGAAAAAGAGAGGGGCGATGAGAGTGAAAAAGAGAGGGGAGAGAGAGAGAAAAAGAGAGGGGGAGAGAGAGCAATAGAGAGGGGGGAGAGAGAGCAATAGAGAGAGAGCTAAAGAAAGGGGGAGAGAGAGAGCAAAAGAGAGGGGGAGAGAGAGCACGCAAAAGGGGGGGGGACAGAGAGCACAAAAGAGAGAACACAAAAGATAGGGGAGAGAGAGAGCGTAAAAGAGAGGGGGAGAGAGCTCAAAAGAGAGGGGGAGAGAGCAAAAGAGAGAGGGAGAGAGAAAGCAAAAGAGAGGTAGAGCGAGAGAGAGAGCAAAAGAGAGGGGAGGAAGCACAAAAGAGAGGGGGAGAGAGCACAAAAGAGAGGGGGAGAGAGCACAAAAGAGAGGGGGGAGAGAGCAAAAGAGAGGGGGAGAGAGAGAGCAAAAGAGAGGTGGAGCGAGAGAGAGAGCAAAAGAGAGGTGGAGCGAGAGAGAGCGCAAAAGAGAGGGGAGCGAGCGCAAAAGAGAGGGGGAGAGAGCAAAAAAGAGAGGGGTGGAGAGAGCAAAAGAGAGGGGGAGAGAGCAAAAGAGAGGTGGAGCGAGAGAGAGAGCAAAAGAGAGGGGAAGAGAGCGCAAAAGAGAGGGGAGAGAGCACAAAAGAGAGGGGGAGAGAGAGCAAGGGGTGGGACCGCTGTACTGCAAAAAATGGCCTGTGTGAACGGGCTTTAGGACTAGTTAGTTATATTGTAGCTAGCTTAAGTTTTATTTTACAGGTAAGTATTTATTTAGTTTTAAATAGGAATAATTTAGGTATTAATTGTAATTTTTATTTGGAATTATTTTAATTATGTTAAAGTTAGTGGGTGTTAGGGTTACGTTAGGGTTAGACGTAGGATTAGGTTTAGGAGTTAATAACTTTAGTATAGTGGCTGCAACATTGGGGGCAGCAGATTAGGGGTTAATAAGATTTAACTAGTGTTTGCGATGCAGGAGTGCGGAGGTTTAGGGGTTAATATATTTATTATAGAGGTGGCGATGTCCGGAGCGGCAGATTAGGGGTTAATAATTTTATTTTAGTGTTTGCAATGCAGGAGGGCATCGGATTAGGGGTTAATAGGTAGTTTATGGGTGTTAGTGTACTTTGTAACACTTTAGCTATGAGTTTTATGCTACAGCTTTGTAGCGTAAAACCCATAACTACTGACTTTCAGGTGGCGGTACAGATCTTGTAGTTATAGGCTGTACCGCTCACTTTTTGGCCAGACAGGCAAACTCATAATACTGGCACTATGGAAGTCCCATTGAAAAAGGACTTTTTGAAAGGTGCGGTAGTTACGTTGCGTTAGGGCCAAAAAGGTGTGCAGTACAGCTATAAATACAAGACTCGTAATACCAGCGGTAGTGAAATAGAGCCATAACGCTGCTTTTTCACTCATAACGCAAAAATCGCAATCTATCCGTATGTTTTTAAATGTGTGTTATTTACAGATGACATAGTCCATCATTTTTTAAAAAAATTATTCACTAATAAAAGGTATATTTTATTTATATATAGCCCTCATCCCCAGTAATCTGATATTAATCTAACTCAGTAATAAGTGTGCTAATAATGCTTCTTTTCTATATCTCTCTGTTTGCCCCCACTACAAGAATGCCAGTGCTAAATTTAAACATCCTCTGGCCACGATTACCACCGAAGCACCAAATTAATTTGCCGTGCATAAGTTATAAGCACTTGTCAAGGACATTTAAAGGAACAGTAAACACCTTTATGTTGTGATGCTGTAGAATAACATATCAGCCTTAAAGGGACACTGTACCCAAAAATTTTCTTTCGTGATTCAGATTGAGCATGAAATTTTAAGCAACTTTCTAATTTACTCCTATTATCAAATTTTCTTCATTCTCTTGGTATCTTTATTTGAAATGCAAGAATGTAAGTTTAGATGCCGGCCCATTTTTGGTGAACAACCTGGGTTGTCCTTGCTGATTGGTGGATAAATTCATCCACCAATAAAAAAGTGCTGTCCAGAGATCTGAAACCAAAAAAAAGCTTAGATGCCTTCTTTTTCAAATAATGATAGCAAGAGAACGAAGAAAAATTGATAATAGGAGTAAATTAGAAAGTTGGTTAAAATTGCGCTCTTTCTGAATTACAAAAGAAAAAAAATTGGGTTCAGTGTCCCTTTAATGTTTTTAAAATAAATTAACATCCTTTTTATGGCAGCCAAACTCCACCCAAAATTTGCCTTATTTGGAGAAGCCAATCTGGTCTTAAGTCCACAGACAACAAGGCTAGTCACTGTGATAAAGTTAGTATAAATGCATTGTTTTGTAGTTGTTATCTGATAAAGTCAAGTAGGGATAGATATGTAGCAGAGTTAGCCTTGAGAAGTCAGCAGGGTGAATTAGATATTCTGAGAATAAGAAATTGCTTAAAGGGATAGTAAAGTCTAAATTCAGACAGGGCATGTCTTTTTAAACAACTTTCTAATTTACTTTTATCATCAAATTTGCTTTGTTCTCTTTGTATTCTTTGTTGAAAGCTAAACCTAGGCAGGCTCATATGCTAATTTCTAAGCCCTTGAAGGCTGTCTCTTATCTCAGTGCATTTTGACAGTTTTTAGCTAGATAGAGCTATTTCATGTGTGCCAAACATTTAACATTGTGCACACTCCTGTGGAGTTACCTATGAGCCAGCACTGATTTGCTAAAATGCAAGTCTGTCAAAAGAACTGAAATAAGGGGGGCAGCCTGCAGAGGCTTAGGTACAAGGTAATCACAGAGGTAAAATATATATTAATATAACAGTGTTGGTTATGCAAAACTGGGGAATGGGTAATAAATGGATTATCTATCTTTTTAAACAAACAGTACTTTTAAGAGCTGAAGTACTGAAAAAATAGTTGTTTCATTTTGCATAAAAAAAAACATTTGATATAAAAATAAAATGCCTCTAACATACATTGCAGATGAAACATAAGCAATGGCTGCCTTCCAGTGCAATCATAACGTGCTCATGTGTGTAACATACTGGATGAAGCAAGCACATCAAACAATAAAGACTATTTCTGCCACATACAATGACAAAGCTGGCCTCCAGTAAAAGATACACTGTGCATTTTCAAGTGTTTTGTGTACAAATATGTGCTGCATAATTTTATGCTTATTCAAAAAGAAATACAGGGAAAATACTCAGCCTGAAATTTGTGTGAATGGCAGCAAGTGTTATTTTTGGGAACCCGGACAAGAATTGATTGTGAAAATGGAGCTTTCATTTTCAGTGCAGCTTTTTCAAACTTTTTTATTTTAAAGGGACAGTCAACAAAAAAATTGTTATTGTTTAAAAAGATAGATAATGCCTTTACTACCCATTCCCGAGCTCAATCATTGTTATATTATTGTTATATTAATATACTTTATAACATTTAAACCTCTAAATTTCTGCCTGTTTCTAAGCCACTACAGAGAGCCTCTTATCTAGGCTGACCATATTGCCGCTTTAAGAAGGAACACATATGAAAAATACATATGTGAGGGTTCTTATACAAAACCATTTCTTTAAACAGCCCTGAAAACAGCCCTAACATATGTATTTTTCATATGTGTCCCTTTTTAAAGCGGCAATATGGTCAGCCTACTCTTATCACATGCTTTGTTATTTGCTTTTCACAACAGGAGTCTGCTAGTTCATATTGATAACATTGTGTTCACACCCATGGAGTTATTTAAGAGTCAACACAAGACAGCACTAATTGACTAAAATGCAAGTCAATAGATAATAAATAAAAAGTCATATGATCAAGGGGCTGTCAGAAGAGGTTTAGATACAAGGTAATCACAGAGGTAAAAAGTATATTAATATAACCATGTTGCTTGTGCAAAACTGGGGAATGGGTAATAAAGGGATTATCTATCTTTTTAAACAATAAAAAAATTTGAGTTGACTTTCCCTTTAAGTAATTTAAAAAAAATAGTATTTTGTTTTTTTTCTGTAACCTCCCTTATGAAATTCTGTGTGTGCCCCCTAGAGACATAAAAACATGAAATTGACCAATAATAGAAATATACATTATGCCTTTACAAGTATTTTTTTCTAAGTAATGCTATGTGGTTCCATTTGCGCCATTGCTTATGATGCTCACTAGCAAGCAGATGACTAACAGTGACAACACAAGATTATTTGTAGCGTCACTTGCTATTTAAATAGCATTTCCAAGCCAATATGGCTGCCCGAAGTGTGAGATGTTGCAAACGTGTATATTTCCTAGTACCATTTCACGCAATCAGCCAAAGAGCCTCCTGTATTGTTTTACTTTTGCTGAACCACTTGATTTTGAATAGCAGCTTGATGTTTTTTTAAAAACATAAATCAATGTCAGACAATTCAAAGACACTTTAGTAAAATGGACCTCCATTCAGCGGGAGAGTCAAATAAGAGCAATTGTACCCACTGGAAATGTTGCTTCTTAAATCTAAGCCAAGGTATACAGGGGCGGAACTACCATTGGTGCAGCAGGTGCAGTGGCACCAGGGCCATAGCAGCCAGTTTATAAGTAGGCGTGTGTAGAATATGTACAGTATTAATGCAGGGTCTATTTATCCTTAAAATCATTATACAGAGCAACCTATTGATTATTACTATTGCATACTATTGAGTTACCTTTGGGGGCCCAACAAACTTTTGCACTAGGGTCCTCTGTTGAGTAGGTACGCTACTGATGGTATACTTTTGGCTAACTCTTTTAAAGAGACAGTCTACACCAGATTTGTTATTGTTTTAAAAGATAGATAATCCCTTTATTACCTATTCCCCAGTTTGTATAACTAACACAGTAATATTAATACACTTTTTACCTCTGTGATTACCTTGTATCTAAGCATCTTCTGACAACCCTCTGATCACATGACTTTCTATTTATTATCTGTTGACTTGCATTTTAGCCAATTAGTGCTTTGTTGTTTTGACTCTTAAGTAACTCCACGAGCATGAGCACAATGTTATCTATATGGCAGTTTCCTGTTGTGAAAAGCTAATACAAAAGCATGCGATAAAAGGCTGTCTGTAGTGGATTAGAAACAGGGAGAAATTTAGAGGTTTAAATGTTATAAAGTATATTAATATAACCATGTTGGTTGTGCAAAGCTGGGGGATGGGTAGTAAAGACGTTATCTATCTTTTTAAACAATAACAATTTTAGTGCAGACTGTCCCTTTAAGGCTAATAAGACAATCATGTCTCTCCTACTGTACTTATTGCCAACTGGATTATTGTTAAGACACAGGTGTATTGCAGGCTTTTGGAAAGAAGGTTTTTGCAAGTATTTTCAGAGACCTTCATGGAAGCAAAGCTACCTGACCAAAGCAATTGTAAAAGATGGCAGATAATGAATTCAGTACTGATGTTGACTGTTCAGTGTGAATGAATGTGTTTTTTTTATGTCTGAACAAATAATATTAATAATCTATGATGTGTGAAGTTCATAATTTTGTATCATGCAGTTTGATTATTATAATTAACATTTTTAAACCTCCAAACATTACAATGAGAAATTAACAAATATATTTTATGTGTGTATAAATTCAATTTAATAATTTAAAAGTGTAATTTTTTCACTTTATTTTTAAATGTTTTATTTATCAAAAAGTATAAAAAAGAAATCAGTTTGAAGTCTAAGAATTCCAACAATTGAGTTGACCCTCTTGACCCCAAAATAGAAAAGAAATGAAAGGTATGTAGAAAGTATGATTAGAAGAAGGTAGGTACTTAGGGATCAATCTACTAAGCAGCGTACACTTCTTTTAGGCCCCTGTGAGGTAGGCTCGCACATGGGAGCCTGCTTTCCGCGATGAAAAAAGCAACAGTCACCTGACTGCTGCTTCCTACTCTCTCACCACCTCTGAGGTGGAGGACATAAAGCACCCAAGCACACTATTTTGGGGTGATTGACAGGCCCTCCTCTCAGCAGGAGGCAGCATTACACATGTTTATGTAATGATTCATCCACTCTGCTTTGTGGCAAATGGGCAGGGGACACTCATTCACTGCCCATTTGCCCCAAAGACCGGAGGACATGTTTGAAAGTCGGTCTCCATAGACTGCAATCTTAAATATCCAATGATTTATATAGGCATTAATTCTACAAGCAGTGGAAAAGGCCTAATTTTTGCTTGCTCATTGTACTTACTTTCTAACCTGAAGCTACTGTTTTGGGAATTTATCTAGATCTAAAAATTATAATATAGACAGAGATATTATATATAGATGGTAGATAGAGGATAGATGACCCTTGTTAGAGCTCGATGAGTAGATGAGCTCGATGACCCTTGTTTCCGACGAGCCTTTAGGCTCACCGGAAACAGAAGTTATGAAGCAGTGGTCTAAAGACCACTGCTCCATAACTTGTCCGCCTGCTCTGAGGCAGCGGTTATAAAGACCGGTGCTCCATAACTTGTCCGCCTGCTCTGAGGCAGTGGACAGAGATCAACCTGATCGAATACAATCGGGTTGATTGACACTCCCTGCTAGTGGTCGATTGGCCGCAAATCTGCAGCGGGCGGCATTGCACCAGCAGTTCACAAGAACTGCTGGTGCAATGATAAATGCCAACAGCGTATGCTGTCGGCATTTGTCGATGTGCGGCGGACATGATACGCTACTTCGTATCATGTCCACTCGCACATTGATAAATATACCCCAGAGTATGCAATTTTAAACAACTTTCCAATTTACTTCTGTTATCAAATATGTTCTTTTGGTATTGTTTATTGAACAGTAAAACTAGGTGGGCACATAACAGCTCAGGAGTGTGCACGTGTCTTAGTATGAGCTAGATTACAAGTCGCACAGTATAGCTTTTCTGCGCACAATATGGTCTTAGCGCACACAATAATCATACCACCAATATTACAAGTCTTTCAAAATCAGGATTGCACATGTGGAATCGCCTTTAACACAGCAATCATTACTGAGGTCGAAGAGTTGTACAAAACACACCAAAAATACCTTACAAAGTACACTTACACCCATTAACTACACTATTAACCCCTAAACAACCATCCCCCCACATCGCACACTAAATAAAGCTATCAACCCCTAAACCACCATCCCCCCACATCACAAACAATAGCAACGCAAAGTATTGAACTAATAACGAAACCTCCTAACCTAACACCCCCTAATTTAACCCCAATTAAAATACACATAAATAAAATAGAAAAATATACTAACTACCTTAAAATATAAAAACTTACCCGTAAAATAAAATAAAAAGCTAAGCTTAAACTAAACATAACATAACATAACATTACATTAAGAAAAAAATTGCAACACAAAACCTATATTACAAAATAACTAACCCATTACAAAAATAAAAAAACTACCCTTACAAAAAATAACAAACAAAATTATCCCCCCCAAAAAATTTCCTATTCTAGTACCCCAAAAATAAAAATAAACCCAAATTTACAAATAAATTACCAATAGCCCTTAAAATAGCCTTTTGTAGAGCATTGCCCTAAAGCTAACAGCTCTTTTGCATAACAAAATAAAACAATTAGCCCCTTAATATTACAACCCCCCGACCCCCCAAAATAGAAAAATCCTAACTAAAAAACAACTAATCTTCCTATTGCTCCCAAAAGGGCATTTGTATGGGCATTACCCTTAAAGGGCATTCAGCTCTTTTGCTGCCCATTAAAAATAAAAAGCCCTAATCTTAAAAAAACTAACAAAATTGGTACTCACCAATGATGAAGAGTGGAGCTCCATCTTCATCTAAGCTGCTCTCCATCTTCATCCATCGCGGGACCATCTTCTTCAGTCTTTATCCTGGCCACGGTCCATCTTCTATCTTCATCTCGGTGGTGGCGAATTCGGCGAGGTTAGCGGTGATGGCGGGGGCAACATCGGCCCTCATCTTTAGCCAGGCGACGCAAAAGTCCTCTTTATGCGATCTCCAGATGCACACTGAAGATTGAATGCATGGTACACTTTTTATATAGGGGTATGCTTGCATTCCTTTTGGTTGAACAAATTCCTATTGGCTGAACAAATTTAAATAAACCAAGCTGCTTTCATCATATTGGCTGATTTAAATTTGAAAAATAAAATCAGCCAATAGGAATGCAAGGGTACCCCTATTTAAAAGGGATACTATATAAAAGCCATTTTTTACAAATGCGAAAAAGCCATAATGCGTGCAGTGTTTTTGCAACTGATTTACCGCACGACTTGTAATCTAGATCTATGGCAGAAGTGTTTTGCAACATTATTTGTAGCTTTATTATACAATGTTACAAAACACTTCTGCCATAAATTACTAAAGACACGTGCACACTCCTGAGTTCTTATGACCCTACCTAGTTTTACTCTTTAATAAACAATACCAATAGAACAAAGCAAATTTGATGACAGAAGTAAATTGGAAATTTGTTTAAAATTGCATGTTTTATCCAAATTTTGAAAGTTTAATTTTGACTTTGCAGTCACTTTAAGACCTGATAAATGCCTACTACCCTAAACATAAGCTTATACAGTAGACTTTAACATACAGATAAATAGGACTCTTTATTTTACAGGGAAGAGCATGGCAGAACCTAGCACTAAAAATTATCTTTGAGGAAAAAAAGACAAATCAAAATGCAATATTTCAGTGAAGTTTAATTTGAATGTGCCTAAAACTGCTCATTGTATGATTTAATCAGTTTAGACAGTTTCTCTATTATTTTAATTTCACAATGTTAGATGTCTCAGTTATGCAGAAGTGAATTGAAGTACAGTGAATACACAGAGAATACAACTATTTCAATCATGCCTACAAGAAATGCCTTGCTCAGCTCACTCACTTGTCAGTACGACACATTTTACATGGCATATTACATAAAATAAGGTTATATAGGCAGGGGCGGTTCTACAGGGGGGCCTACAGGGGCCGGTGCCCCTGTAAAAATGTCCTTGCCCCCCCCCTGTGGCCCCCCTGAGCTGACTGAAATAATAATATATAAATATTAATATACATTAATAATATACATACGCCGCTGCCCAAATATGTAGCTTTAAAAATATATATATATATTGACAGGCAGCTTACCGCCGAGCAGTCACGTGACCGGCTTTTCTGTCTGTGTTATTGCACATGGCTTGAGGGATTCAGGCACGTGATCTCCCAGCGCCAGGAGGTTAGGTGAGACAGTGAGAAGTAAGTGTGACAGCCGGGCTTGGAGACTCTGACTCACTGATCTGTGCGGTCTGCGGTGGGGACTGGGGAGCCTAACTCAGATAGGACCAGTGTCAAAGAAAGTATAGCAAGCAAGAAACGTGAAAAACAAAAACATAGATCAGGCAGAAGAGCCAGAGGGCAGACATTAATTAGCTAACATGATGACACTCTTTATTATTTGCAAAACACAGTGACTTCCAAAGTTCCCATTAGTGTAAATTTCTGGTGTCGGTTAAGTTTTACTCCCACTGAGTCCCACATAACGTTTCTGTGTCAGGCTACTTATTGTTCAATTTCCGCCCTTCAGCTGATGAGACCTTCCTTTGTGTCTGTCTGATTTGTGAGACAACAGTCGAACTCGAGATTCCTATTAGGATATGAAATATGCCATAGATGGACACTCCTATTCAAACTGTTTAAATATTTGCTGTGCTACAGTCTAACCTTATGTTAACATATATACTGCTCTGATAACATATACACTACCTTAACATCTTCTTAACTTCTGGTAGTCTTCATGGGGTATCTTAACTTCTGCTAGTCTTCATGGGGTATCTTAACTTCTGCTAGTCTTCATGGGGTATCTTAACTTCTGCTAGTCTTCATGGGGTATCTTAACTTCTGCTAGTCTCTATGGGGTATCTTAACTTCTGCTAGTCTTCATGGGGTATCTTAACTTCTGCTAGTCTTCATGGGGTATCTTAACTTCTGCTAGTCTTCATGGGGTATCTTAACTTCTGCTAGTCTTCATGGGGCTCTATAAATTTAGTGGCAGGCTTGCTTATTACTGAGCTGTACTGAGCAATGTTATATATAGTAATGTTGCAGCACTCATGCAGTAGTTCCCATGCTGCATAGTTATATAGTTTTTGATGATATAGTATTTGATGCATCAAAATAAGTTGCCTAGAATCATGTTGCCATATATATTACAGGGCACAATAAATGTCTGCAAAACTGTCTATAGAAATAGGTATGTGCCTATAAACTAAAGTCATCATATCTTTCTGCATGAAAGTCATCATTATGTTACACAATAACCATAAAAAAACATAAGCAGAAGTTAAATAATATAGTGTGCTGGTTTTGTTTGTCTGCTGCAAGCTCTGTGAGTGTACAGTACTGTATGCCCTCCCCAGTCTGAAACACTATGCAGAACCACAGGCTGCATGTACACTGTGTTTAAGGTGTATGTAACCTGTGTGCATCTGACTCCGTCTGTGGTAATAATATTGCCTATGTACACTGTGTATAAGGTGTGTGTAACCTGTGTGTATCTGACCATGTGTGTGGTAATAATATTCCCTATGTACACTGTGTATAAGGTGTGTGTAACCTGTGTGTATCTAACCATGTCTGTGGTAATAATATTCCCTATGTACACTGTGTATAAGGTGTGTGTAACCTGTGTGTATCTAACCATGTCTGTGTTAATAATATTCCCTATGTACACTGAGTATAAGGTGTGTGTAACCAGTGTGTATCTGACTCCATCTGTGGTAATAATATTCCCTATGTACACTGTGTATAAGGTGTGTGTAACCTGTGTGTATCTGACCATGTCTGTGGTAATAATATTCCCTATGTACACTGTGTATAAGGTGTGTGTAACCTGTGTGCATCTGACCATGTCTGTGGTAAATTATCATCAGTTAAATATTATCTGTGGTGACATTTATTTCAGGGGTCCATGCCCACCTTTTGCAGCATTGTCCTACTGTATTTAATTTCTAATTTTTGATAGCCCTACCTCATTGTTTCAATTGATGCACTCTTTTTGTACAAAATAAACATTTGTATGATTTTAATGTAAAGCAAAATTAAAGTATTTAATGTTTTTTTTTTTTTTTTAATGTGCCCCTCTGATTAAAACACTTATGATTAAACACTGGCCCCACCTTGGCCCCCCCCAGTGAAATTTGTCTAGAACCGCCACTGTATATAGGCATTGAATATATATATATATATATAGAAATTGTATTCGTTAATGGGACAGTAACATCATTTCTGCTAGAGAGAGCATTGAGATTTTAAAATAAAATGAAACAACATGTGTAGTAAAACATCTTTGCAATATACTTTCATTATGTATTTTGCCCCTTTTAATGTAATATAGCACTGAAAATTGTGGATTTTCTTATTCTCGCAATTTAAAATGCACCCTGCTGACTTATCAAGGCTAACAATGCTTCATATATATCCCCTGTTGGCTTCTGCAAATAACAACTGAAAAACTATGTGGCCTAAGTTAACATAGAGGCAAGCTTAGAATCACTTTGCCAAATAAAGCAAGTGGTGGGTAGATTTTGACTATTGAAAAACAATTGCAGCAAACTAGGGGCGACATTGCATACGCGGCACAGGCTTCAGCGTAACTGCTGAAACCCAAGCCACCCATAATTTCACCTCGCACATCGGGGTATCACATATACGGCACAGGCAGTTCATAAAGTGCCGTAAGTCCGATAAACTAGCAATGTCCAGAAATGTGTGTAAATACACATTTCTGGAGTCGCCAGTGACTTACGGCACTTTAGAAACTCCCAGCGCCTAAGAAAATAAAAAAAAATAAAAAATCTCCCGTAAAAGTCTAAGCCGCCTCCCAAAAATAAACCCGACATGTAAAAACCCTATATCCGCAATCCCCCTACATCGCAACTAATAATAAAAGTATTAACCCCTAAACCAACAACCCCCCACATTGCAATATGCCTAATTAAACTATTAACCCCTAATCCGCCATTCACCCACATTGCAATCTACCTAGTAAAAGTATTAACCCCTAAATCCGACAACCCCAACATTGCAAACCACCTAATAAATGTATTAACCTCCACCCATTAACCCACATCGCAAAATACCTATTAAAACTATAAACCCCTAATCCGCCATTAACCACATTGCAACAAACCTTATAAATCTATTAAAGAGATAGTAAACTATGTTCAAACTGATTTGAACAGCCAATAGGATTTCAGTAGTTCTCATCCTATTGACTGATTTGAATTTAAAGAATCAAATCAGCCAATAGGAATGCAAGGGACTCCATATTTAAATGCGTACCTTGAATTCACTATTTAGTGTACGGCGGCGATCGTACGAAGAGGATCCTCCACGCTCCGTGGCTCTGCGGTTGCCGGTACTGCTCCGCACTCATCTCCGCTCCGCGCTGGCTTGACCTTTGATGAAGAAGTAAGTGGTCCCAGCTTGGAAGAAGAGGTCGGCCGCTTGGAAGAAAACAGCAGTAAAAGAGCTGAATGCCCTTTTAAGGGCAATGCCCATACAAATGCCCCTTTAGGTGCAGTGGGTAGTTTAGGATTTTTTAGTTTTAGTTTTTTTTATTTTGGGTGGTTTGGTGGGTGGGGGGTTTACTGTTAGAGGGGAAACTAAGTATTTTTTAAGGTAAAAGAGCTGTTTAACTTTTTGAAGGGCTATTGGTAGTTTAGTGTTAGATTAGGGGGTGTTTTTATTTTGGGAGGCTTTTTTATTTTCATAGGGATTAGGTTTAATTTTTTTATTTTTGATAATTTGGTTTATTATTTTATGTAATGTTAGACTTTTTCATTTGTTGTAATCTTAGATTAGTTTAATCTAAGGTTTTTTTATTTTTAAGTAATGTTAGCTTTTTTATTTAAATTGTAATTTAGTATTTTTTAATTTAGGTAATTGGGGTTAATTTAGGGGGTTTTAGGTTATGGGGCTTAGTAATTTAATTAGTTATTTGCGTTGTGGGGGTTTGGCGGATTAGGGGTTAATAGATTTATTAGGATTATTGCATTGTGTGGGTTTAGCGGATTAGGGGTTAATAGTTCTATTAGGTTTATTGAGTTGTGGGTTAATGGTGGATTAGGGGTTAATAGTTTTATTAGGTTTATTGCATTGTGGGAGCGAGCTGCACTTAGTCTTATGGCGCGGTCGGGCCGGGCTGTGACTATACAGCTGGCCCGATGCGCTGACTAAATATAACAGACCCGCTCAGCAGAGAGCAGAGAGCGGGTCTGTAAAAGCGCCATATTTTTAACATTTTAAAAGGTAAAAAAGGCATTTATAACTATAGCACTTAAATAATGTTATATAATTCTGCACTATGTGCAGAATTATATAACATTATTTTTAAGGTTTACTGTCCCTTTAAGTTCCATTATAATCAAGGGTGCTGCATCTATATTGTAACTGTTTATCAAAGAGCGGGATCTACTGTGAAGGGTTAAACACCTTCAAATCCTTACAGAGCAATCAAATAAACACTATATACAGTATATGTGTATGTGTATATATATATATATATATATATATATATATATATATATATATATATACCAGCCCACTCTAAAATGTATGCAAAAGAATACTTTAAAACAGTTAAAAAAAAATAAAAAAATATGAAACAACCTTGAATTAGTGAAAGATGACCACAAAACGAGAAACTTCACAGTGGCAACAGAGTCTTTGTGAATACCACATGCTTGAAAAAGAGTCCATAAAAGTGCTTATTGTCAACCCCTAAAGACTCTTTTCTCACATTTTAAAATATACTTTGTTCTCAATTAACAACTGACAGGATTTCAATAGAATAGCCACAAAAAAGAATAAGAACATCCAGTGTATACTTGTTATGGATACAATAAGCAAGAAGAGGAATAAACAAAATACGTTCAACTGTACCATAAAGTCCACCAGGTGAAATGTACAGACCGCTTTCAATAGTTAGTTAGACAATGCAGTCATGTAGAGTTGCTAGGTGTCCAGTATTCAACTGGACAGTCCCGTATTTTAGCAGGCTGTCCAGTAAATTCTATAGAAAAATACTGGACACTTTAAGGGGCCCATTTATCAAGCTCCAAACGGAGCTTGTGGGCCCCTGTTTCTGGCGAGTCTTCAGACTCGCCAGAAACACAAATTATGAAGCAGCGGTCTGAAAATAGGTGCTCAATGAATTTATACATGATATTGCACATCGGCAACCTCAGGATCGACTATGAATTTATACATGATATTGCACATCGGCAACCTCAGGGTCGACTATGAATTTAGGCCAATGTGTCCGAGAGAGAAAGTTTGAGAAAGGGAGTCAACTGATAAATAGTTAATACACGAGTTATAAAGGAAAAGAGAGAGAGAGAGAAAAATAGAGAAAAGGCATTTGACAGGAATAAAGAAAGCAAATGAAAGAAATTAAGAAAAGGGAGAGAGCACTTATTTATCATGCTAATGATGGATGCATATGTATGGAATCTGCTAATGAATCAAAGTGTTGATGCTTACCTGAGCAGAAAAGCAACAGTTACAGGAAATCTGCTATATCAAACCGCAAATTGAGTGCATAAAGCATCTCAAAAACAGAGACTAATTACAGATGCAAACATTACCGCAGCATCACTGAATTTTTTCTATGCAGAAGGAATTGCTAAATGGAACTTGAAAGACATTGTTTCATACACACAGACATATTGGTGTCACCTAATACATTATTTGTTTTTTTTTTCTCTCCTACCCAGTCCAAAATAATTGAAAACAATAAAAAAAATTAGATAATAGTTTGCAGTACAGTAATTTTTGAGAATATGCTGGCATTTTGTTTTCTAAATAATATTGAACCTGTATGCAATTTGTATGATTTTTTCTTATAGTGTAAGATCTGATAGGATCCCAAAAAGCAACATTATAAATTGACCCTATATTATGCCACATGATGTTATTAATTTACATTACTCTGTAAAAATATTTAAACAGGTTTTGTGATTCGATTTATCATTAAAATAGCTCTTGATGCAAATATGTGGTGTTACAAGCCCCTCTGGCAGCAAAGGGACTGATTGACTGCAAATTTTAAGGATGACTGCCTTCCTGTCAGAGATCCTGATTTGTGGTTGCCATGGCAACAATAAAGGATTTGATGCTGACACTGTCATGAGGCCTTAGCTTTGTATTTAGATGGAATTGTTTGTTAGATATAACACTTTTGTCTTTATCATTGTATTGTTCTCTCTTAAAAATACCATTTAGCAAATATTCTTTTGAAAAGCTCCTTTGTTTTACCTTTGTCTGAGTTGTATTCATATTATGTTTTTCAAAAGAGTGAAGAACTATCTCATAAAAAACAAACTGAATTGATATGATAAAAATAATAAAAGTTAAACTAAGCAAATAAAAGCATTAAACAACTTAAATGTATTTAATAGTATATGAAGTTTTTTAATTAATGAATTTACGTAGAGCACACATAATGAACAATGGGGCATATGACATAATGAACACAAAAAGCCAGAAATAATTTGTAAAATGCTATTTATCAGACATTATTTTGTAATATAAATGATAGTAGATTAGTGGAATTGTACTTCAGACAACATAGGAAACAACATAAGAGCAAATAGGATTTTTTTTTGTACATAGACAAATCTGCAGGCATAATGTGTGCATCTCTGAATTACTTGATTTTGGTTTTATTTCCTATATTTCACAGGCGTTTCTGAAATTCTATACTGCATATCAGGTGCGTTACATCTTGTTAGAAATACAGACAGACATGTAGAGCTTTGAGCATCCAGTCATATTAAGTTTTTAGTAACTTACCGCTAGATTTAGAGTTCTGCGGCCAAAGGGGTGCGTTAGCTACGCATGCTTTTTCCCCCCGCACCTTTTAAATACCGCTGGTATTTAGAGTTCACAGAAGGGCTGCGTTAGGCTCTAAAAAGGGAGCGTATAGCATATTTACCGCCACTGCAACTCTAAATACCAGCGGTGCTTATGGACACGGCCAGCTTCAAAAACGTGCTCGTGCACGATTCCTCCATAGGAAACAATGGGGCAGTTTGAGCTGAAAAAAACCTAACACCTGCACAAAAGCAGCGTTCAGCTCCTAACGCAGCCCCATTGTTTCCTATGGGGAAACACTTCCTATGTCTGCACCTAACACCCTAACATGTACCCCGAGTCTACACACCCCTAACCTTACACTTATTAACCCCTAATCTGCCGCCCCCGCTATCGCTGACCCCTGCATATTTTTTTTAACCCCTAATCTGCCGCTCCGTACACCGCCGCCACCTACGTTATCCCTATGTACCCCTAATCTGCTGCCCCTAACACCGCCGACCCCTATATTATATTTATTAACCCCTAATCTGCCGCCCCCAACGTCGCCGCCACCTACCTACACTTATTAACCCCTAATCTGCCGACCGGACCTTACTGCTACTATAATAAAGTTATTAACCCCTAATCCGCCTCACTCCCGACTCAATAACCCTATAATAAATAGTATTAACCCCTAATCTGCCCTCCCTAACATCACCGACACCTAACTTCAAGTATTAACCCCTAATCTGCCGACCGGACCTCACCGCTACTCTATTAAATTTATTAACCCCTAAAGCTAAGTCTAACCCTAACACTAACACCCTCCTAAGTTAAATATAATTTTTATCTAACGAAATAAATTAACTCTTATTAAATAAATTATTCCTATTTCAAGCTAAATACTTACCTGTAAAATAAACCCTAATATAGCTACAATATAAATTATAATTATATTGTAGCTATTTTAGGATTTATATTTATTTTGCAGGCAACTTTGTATTTATTTTAACCAGGTACAATAGCTATTAAATAGTTAATAACTATTTAATAGCTACCTAGTTAAAATAATTAAAAAAATTACCTGTAAAATAAATCCTAACCTAAGTTACAATTAAACCTAACACTACACTATCAATAAATAAATTAAATAAACTACCTACAATTATCTACAATAAAACCTAACACTACACTATCAATAAATTAATTACATACAAATACCTACAATTAAATACAATTAAATAAACTAACTAAAGTACAAAAAATAAAAAAAGAACTGTTACAAAAAATAAAAAAATAATTTACAAACATTAGAAAAATATTACAACAATTTTAAGCTAATTACACCTACTCTAAGCCCCCTAATAAAATAACAAAGCCCCCCAAAATAAAAAAATGCCCTACCCTATTCTAAAATACAAATAGAAAAGCTCTTTTACCTTACCAGCCCTTAAAAGGGCCTTTTGCGGGGCATGCCCCAAAGAATTCTGCTCTTTTGCCTGTAAAAAAAAGTCATCCGGCTGAAGAGGTCCATCATCGGGCTGAAGAGATCCAACATCCGGCTGAAGAGGTCCATCATCGGGCTGAAGTCTTCTATCAAGCGGCATCTTCAATCTTCTTTCTTCCGGATCCATCTTCATCCCGCCGACGCGGAACATCCATCCTGGCCGAAGACTTCCCGACGAATGACGGTTCCTTTAAATTATGTCATCCAAGATGGTGTCCCTTGAATTCCGATTGGCTGATAGGATTCTATCAGCCAATCGGAATTAAGGTAGGAAAATTATGATTGGCTGATGGAATCAGCCAATCAGATTGAGCTCGCATTCTATTGCCTGTTCCGATCAGCCAATAGAATGCGAGCTCAATCTGATTGGCTGATTGGATCAGCCAATCGGAATGAACTTGAATCTGATTGGCTGATTCCATCAGCCAATCAGAATTTTCCTACCTTAATTCCGATTGGCTGATAGAATCAGCCAATCTGAATTCGAGTGACGCCATCTTGGATGACGTCATTTAAAGGAACCGTCATTCGTCGGGAAGTCGTCGGCCAGGATGGATGTTCCGCGTCAGCGGGATGAAGATGGATCCGGAAGAAAGAAGATTGAAGATGCCGCTTGATAGAAGACTTCAGCCCGATGATGGACCTCTTCAGCCGGATGTTGGATCTCTTCAGCCCGATGATGGACCTCTTCAGCCGGATGATGGATCTCTTCAGCCCGATGATGGACCTCTTCAGCCGGATGATGGACCTCTTCAGCCGGATGATGGATCTCTTCAGCCGGATGATGGATCTCTTCAGCCCGATGATGGATCTCTTCAGCCCCCGCTTGGGCTTGGATGAAGACTTCGGAGCCTCCTCTGGACGGATCGGTGATACCCGGAGTGGTGAAGATAAGGTAGGGAGATCTTCAGGGGCTTAGTGTTAGGTTTATTTAAGAGGGGTTTTGGGTTAAATTAGGGGTATGTGGGTGGTGGGTTGTAATGTTGGGGGGGGTATTGTATGTTTTTTTTGCAGGCAAAGAGCAGAATTCTTTGGGGAATGCCCCCCAAAAGGCCCTTTTAAGGGCTGGTACGGTAAAAGAGCTTTTCTATTTGTATTTTAGAATAGGGTAGGGCATTTTTTTATTTTGGGGGCTTTGCTATTTTATTAGGGGGCTTAGAGTAGGTGTAATTAGCTTAAAATTGTTGTAATATTTTTCTAATGTTTGTTTTTTGTAACTTAGTTAGTTTAAATAATTGTATTTAATTGTAGGTATTTGTATTTAATTAATTTTTTTATAGTGTAGTGTTAGGTGTAATTGTAGATCATTGTAGGTATTTTATTTAATTAATTTATTGATAGTGTAGTGTTAGATTTAATTGTAACTTAGGTTAGGATTTACTTTACAGGTAATTTTGTAATTATTTTAACTAGGTAGCTATTTAATAGTTATTAACTATTTAATAGCTATTGTACCTGGTTAAAATAAATACAAAGTTGCCTGTAAAATAAATATTAATCCTAAAATAGCTACAATATAATTATAATTTATATTGTAGCTATATTAGGGTTTATTTTACAGGTAAGTATTTATCTTTAAATAGGAATAATTTATTTAATAAGAGTTCATTTATTTAGTTAGATTAAAATTATATTTAACTTAGGGGGGTGCTAGTGTTAGGGTTAGACTTAGCTTTAGGGGTTAATAAATTTAATAGAGTAGCGGTGAGGTCCGGTCAGCAGATTAGGGGTTAATACTTGAAGTTAGGTGTCGCTGATGGTAGGGAGGGCAGATTAGGGGTTAATACTATTTATTATAGTGTTATTGAGGTGGGAGTGAGGCGGATTAGGGGTTAATAACTTTATTATAGTAGCGGTGAGGTCAGGTCGGCAGATTAGGGGTTAATAATTGTAGGTAGGTGGCGGCGACGTTGGGGGCGGCAGATTAGGGGTTAATAAATATAATATAGGGGTTGGCGGTGTTAGGGGCAGCAGATTAGGGGTACATAGGGATAACGTAGGTTGTGGCGGTGTGTGGTTGGCAGATTAGGGGTTAAAATTTTTTAATAGAGTGGTGGCAATGTGGGGGGCCTCGGTTTAGGGGTACATAGGTAGTTTATGGGTGTTAGTGTACTTTAGAGCACAGTAGTTAAGAGCTTTATAAACCGGCGTTAGCCCATAAAGCTCTTAACTCCTGGCTTTTTGCTGCGGCTGGAGTCTTGTCGTTAGATTTCTAACGCTCACTTCAGCCAAGACTCTAAATACCAGCGTTAGAAAGATCCCATTGAAAAGATAGGATACACAATTGACGTAAGGGGATCTGCGGTATGGAAAAGTCGCGGCTGCAAAGTGAGCGTTAGACCCTTTCCTGACTGACTCTAAATACCAGCGGGTGGCCAAAATCAGCGTTAGGAGCCCCTAGCGCTGGTTTTGACGGCTAACGCAGAACTCTAAATCTAGCGGTTATTTATTACTATTTTGATTTGCTTAGACTCAATGTGATTTAAAGTGACAGTAAAGTCAAAATGAGCGAAAGACCGATGCATGCTATCTTCAAGATTCAGGATATTACGAGCTTGATAACTTCTTTTCCCCATAGACAAAAAAAATCACTTGTGCGCTATATATATATATATATATATATATATATATATATATATATATATACAGTATATATACTTACATACATACACACACATACACATTGGAGCCCTTTCTAGTCAAACATCTTGCTATTTACCATATCCCTTTTAACCATTTTAAAAACTTATTTTTATCTATAGAAAAATTATATATTTTTATTAAAAAGTGCATTTATTTTAATGTGTTATGTATGTGTTTTGTGAAAACGTGTTTTAACCCTTACACTTTATATCAGTTCTCTCAAGTCACTCTAATTATTCTAACTCAGTTTCAGCTTTCACGCTAGTGCAAACTATAACTTTCAACTTGTAATATCCTCGCAAATTACCATGTTTCGATATCCATTGAATGTATAGGTTGCACTAGAAAGTTGTTGACTGCACTCACCTGTCTCTGGTAAACGTGCTTTACTATGGACTTGTAATATCAAGTCACACACTAATATTTGCGTGGCCAAGCGATAGCGTACCACTTGTAGTCTGGCCCTTTAGTAGCAGTGTTTACAACATTGTATAACATTACTACAAACATTGTTTCAAATACTGCTACCATAGGGCTAGATTAACAGAGTGTAGCATTAGTTTGTGCTCCCACTCACATGTTAAATTTGGCTTTTTGCGCTTGTCAAGTAACACACGTATTGCAAGTTGAAAGTAAAAAGTTTTCGCTCACATACTAAACTGACGATCGAGAAAAAACAAACTTCAAATATTGGGTGAGATTACATATACGGCGCGGGCTTCAGCGTAACTGCTGAAACCTGCGTCGCCCGTAATTTCACCTCGCACATCGGGGAATCCAATAAACACAGTTAATAAACTGAAGTAAATCGGATAAACTTGCGATGTCCAGAAATGGGCGTAAATACAAATTTCTGGAGTCACCAGTGACTTACGGCACTTTAGAAACTGCCGGCGCCTAAGAAAATAAAAAAAAGTAACATCTCCCGTAAAAGTCTAACCCGCCTCCCAAAAATAAACCTGACACATAAAACTCCTATATCCGCCATCACCCCCATATCGGAACTAATAATAAATGTATTAACCCCTAATCCCCCAACCCCCCACATCCCAATCTAACTAATTAAACTATAAACCCCTAATCCGCCATCCCCCCACATCACAATCTAACTAATAAATGTATTACCCCTAATCCACCATTCACCCACAACGCCAACTACCTAATTACACTATTAACCCCTAAACCGCCAACCCCCACATCGCAAACTACCAAATAAAACTATTAACCCATAATCCGCCATTCACCCACATCACAATCTATCTAATAAAACTATTAACCCCTAATCCTCCAACCCCCCACAATGCAAAGTACCTATCAACACTATTAACCCCTAAACCACCAACCCTCCGCAGTGCATTAAACCTAATTAAAGGACCAGTCAATACAGTAGATTTGCATAATCAACAAATGCATGATAAGAAGACAATGCAATAGCACTTAGTCTGAACTTCAAATCAGTAGTGGATTTTTGTTAAATAAATTGCAAAGTTATGTCTATTTCCACTCCCCCTGTATCATGTGACAGTCATCAGCCAATCACAAATGCATATACGTATATGCTGTGAATTCCTGCACATGCTCAGTAGGAGTTGGTGACTCAAAATGTGTAAATATAAAAAGACTGTGCACGTTTTCTTAATGGAAGTAAATTGGAAAGTTGTTTAAAATTGCATGCTGAATCTGAATCTTGAAGTTTAATTTTGACTTGAGTGTCCCTTTAACCTATTAACCCCTAAACCACCAACCCCTCACAACGCAAATAACTAATTTAATTACTAAGCCCCCTAACCTAACACCCCCTAAATTAACCCCAAATACCTAAAATAAAAAAATAGAAAGTTACAATTAAAATTTAAAAAGTCTAACATTACTTAAAAAAAATAAGATTAAATTAAAAAAATCTAAAATTACAAAAAAAATTAAAAAGTCTAACACTACAGAAAATAATAAACCAAATTATTAAAAATAAAAAAAATTAAACCTAATCCCTATGAAAATAAAAAAGCCCCCCAAAATAAAAACACCCCCAAATCTAAACTAAACTACGCATAGCCCTTAAAAGGGCCTTTTTATGGCATTGCCCTAAGTTAAATAGCTCTCTTATCTATAAAAAAATACTAAGTCCTCCCTAACAGTAACATCCCCCACCCACCAAACCCCCCAAAATAAAATAAACCTAACACTAAAAAACCTAAACTACCCATTGCCCCTAAAGTTGCATTTGTATGGGCATTGCCTGTAAAAGGGCATTCAGCTCTTTTACAAGTGCCCATGAAATCCCTTATCTAAAAAAAAAAAAAAAGCCTAAGTCTAACCCCCAAATAGGTACTCACGGTTCCTGAAGTCCGGCAGTGAAGTCTTGTTCCAGATGGGGAAGTCTTCTTCCAAGTGGCCGACATCTTCTTCCAAGCGGAGACCTCTTCTTTCTTCAACCAGGAACAAGCCACTGCAGAGCAGAGGAACCACGGAACAGAAGACCGGCAACGGCGGAGCTATCCAGCGTGGAGATCCTCTTACTACGATCACCGCCGCACACTGAGGATTGAATTTAAGGTACCCAATTAAATATGGGGTACCTTGCATTCATATTGGCTGACATTTTTAAATCAGCCAATAGGATGAGAGCTACTGAAATCCTATTGACTGCAAACCAGCCCATATTTAAATGGGTACCTTGAATTCAATCCTCAGTGTGTGTCAGTGATCATACGAAGAGGATCTCCACACTCGATATCTCCACTGTCGCCGGTTTTCTGTTCCAGGGTCACCTCCGCTCTTCGCCGGCTTGGTCCTGGATGAAGATAGATGAGGTCAACGCGATGGAAGAAAATATCGCCATTTGGAAGAAGACTTTCTCCGCCGGACTTCAGGAACGGTAAATACCTATTTGGGGGTTAGATTTAGGATTTTTTTTTTAGATTGGGCTTTTAAAAGAGCTGAATGTCCTTTTAAGGGCAATGCCCATACAAATTCCCCTTTAGGGGCAATGGTAGCTTATGTTTTTTTAGTGTTAGTTTTTTTTTTATTTTGGGGGTTTGGTGGGAGGGGGTTTTACTGTTAGGGAGGACTTAGTATTTATTTAATGTAAAAGAGCTGTTTAGCCCGGGTGACACCCTCCAGGGGGTGACACCAAAAAAAAAAAAAATTTTTTTTTTTTTTTTTAAATTTTATTGAAATTCAAAGAAATACAATGTTGAGATGCATAGATTATTTTATTAGAGGCTGGCATTTGTGAACATTAGTGGGACTGGGGAAGTTGTAGACACACAATTTTTTTGCCCCTTGAGCCAGTGCTGCAATTTCAACAAATAGTTTTCCCGGCTGCTTTTGCTTGTTTGTACTTTGCTCTTCCCCTGCTCAATTTCACTATGAATGTTGTGGGTGTGCCGTGGGGCTTGCAAAGTTGCGCTGCTAGCCTAAACCTGCCTGCCTATCTGTGCTCACTGCTCAGTGACATGCGGCCCAGGGCTGTGCACTGACAGACTTGGAACAGAGTCAGAGAGCAGAATTTTCATAGTTTGCGTGCCTAAACCTTTTCTTCAGTCATTTATTTTAGAGTGCTCTGTTTATCTTTCATTTGATGTTCTGCTGAGCCAGGGAGCAGCTCTAGGCATGAGCATCCTAATTAATGCGGTGCAGTTTACATATTTTGTATGTGTGTGTCTGAGTTTTTGTGTGTCTCAGTGTTTTTGTGTGTGTGTCTGAGTGTGTTTCCGAGTGTTTGTGTGTGCATCTGAGTATGTGTTTAAGTGTGTCTGAGTGTTTGTATGTGTGTTTGCCTGTGTTTTTGTGTGTGTCTGCTTTCTGGGGGGGGGGGTGACACCATGACTTACCGCACCGGGTGACACCAACCCTAGTGACGCCACTGGCAAAACCGGACTATGAATATGTAATCTTGCCCTTTGTGACCACATTAATGTATTTCCCGATACACTTCGATGGAGCATGGAAGGTGGAAAAAACAACCTTACTCGTGTGCAAACCAGACACAAATGCGTTGAGCCGACATGAAATATTAATATTTCACATTCCAATGTTCTTTTCATAGCAGAGTATGTTCTATATATTATTAAATACATACATATATACATACAACACACAGAGGAAGTCCAGCACTTACATACAAGCTCTCAGCTAAGATTAAAAGCAAAAATGGAAGGGTTAGTTAAGGCATCTGGCCAAATGGGACAAGCCCAGGTACCACGTCAAGGTCCCTTCCAAAACCTGGGACCCTAAAACAGCCACACATTGCAAGCTCTCAATCCAAAAAACTGAGAACAAGTGAAGGGTGCACAGGCTTATGTAATCACCCTAGACATATACAAAACATGGAGCTGGACTTCACTCTCAGACTGGACTGGGTACACATCACATGACCCTGCAACATGCTTAGCCCTGGGTGCTCACTGGCACTCACAGGAAGTTGTGCTGTCCCCAGAGTCACAGGCAGTTAACCCCAGACAGGTCTGGGTGCAAGAACCATAGGGAAAATATGTGCAGAATTATATAACATTCGGCTAGATTACGAGTTTTGCGGTATGAGTGAAAAAGCAGCGTTAAGCCTCATAACACTGCTTTTTCGCTACCACTGGTATTACGACTCGAGTCTTGCAGGTTTAGGGGCAATGCACACTTTTTTGGCCTTAGCGCAAATTAACTTCCGCAATTTGCGTGGTCTTTTTTCAATGGGACTTCCATAGCGCCGGTCTTACGAGTCTGCCTGGGAGGCCAAAAAGTGAGCAGTACACCCTATACCGCCAAGATCAATACCGTAAACTGAAAGTTAGTAGTTATGAGTTTTATGCTACAACACCGTAACATAAAACTCATAACTAAAGTTCTAAGTACACTAACACCCATAAACTACCAATTAACCCCTAAACCGAGGCCCTCCCGCATTGCAAAACACTAAAATAAAATTATTAACCCCTAATCTGCCGCTCCGGACATCGCAGCCACTATAATAAACATAATAACCCCTAAACAGCCGCACTCCCGCCTCGCAAACACTAGTTAAATATTAGTAACCCCTAATCTGCCCCCCCCCAACATCGCCGACATCTACCTACATTTATTAACCCCTAATCTGCCACCCCCAACGTTGCCACCACTATACTATATTAAATAACCCCTAAACCTAAGTCTAACCCTAACACCCTCTAACTTAAATACAATTAAAATAAATCTAAAGAAAACCTACTATTAATAACTAAATAATTCCTATTTAAAACTAAATACTTTTAGTCAAAAATAAGAAATATATATTTGAGAAGCGCTATGAAGTTAGCTGAAGACACTAATTAGAATGCTAGATTATAAATATTTTTCAAAAGAATTATCTTGTATTCATATAATACCTATATAGTTGAATAGAAAAATATACTACTTCTATAATGGCACATAAAGCCTAAGTGATTACAAATATACCTGTGTGATATTATATACATAAAATATAGTATCCTATTATTGCTGCAACAATCAAACTTACAATGAGTTACTTAATAAAATAAAATAGGGAGAATAGGAGACTGAAAACAATCAATATATCATTTATTATAAACATCTAAAATATTCACATAAAAAGATCTATACATATGGATATAAATATAAAAAATGGACGAAGATAGTGCGCACTCTATAATAACCAATCAACCTAAAAAAAACATATTGTTCCATAATTTTAGTGACCGTTCAAATATGGGAATGTCCCTCAGAGTCACGTGTCTTGCTACTGGCCAGTAGAATGTCAGAATTAACAAATCAAATGTAGCAACCGTTATCTCTGTTGTTTAATTATGCAAAACAGCCGGTTTATGTCCAATATCCAGTGTATTATAGATTCTTGCTTAATACAATCTATCCGTTTTTTGTATCTGTGTATGTATCCTAATGTTTCCCTAGTTGGTATGTTGTTACCGATAAAAGATGTGGAGGTAACCAATGTAGCATAAATACTGTCAATTCCTTTATCTTCTTATAACATTCAAATACTGTTAAATGTCAATATTCATAGACAGTATTTGTCTGTTCACTACTTATTCTCGCCCCTTACTGGACCAGGTCTTATTTACCTTGTTTTCTCTTAGTTCACGCTGTTTTTGGCGTGCATCCAATATGGTTTTTTAGGTTGATTGGTTATTATAGAGTGCGCATAATTAAACAACAGATAACGGTTGCTACATTTGATTTGTTAATTCTGACATTCTACTGGCCAGTAGAAAGACACGTGACTCTGAGGGACATTCCCATATTTGAACGGTCACTGAAATTTTTTAACAATATGGTTTTTTAGGTTGATTGGTTATTATAGAGTGCGCACTCTCTTCGTCCATTTTTTATAGCTATAACCATATGTATGGATCTTTTTATGTGAATATTTTAGATGTTTATAATAAATGATTAGTGATGTCGTGAACTTAAAAATTTCGGTTCGCAAACGGAGGACTCGAACCTCTGGTATTGTTCGCGAACTGGCGAACCGCGAGAACCGCCATTGACTTCAATAGGTAGGCGAACTTTAAAACCTACAAGGACTCTTTCTGGCCACAATAGTGATGGAAAAGTTGTTTCAAGGGGACTAACACCGGGACTGTGGCATGCTGGAGGGGGATCCCTGGCAAAACTCCCATGGAAAATTACATAGTTGATGCAGAGTCTGCTTTTAACCCATAAAGGGCCTAAATCACCTAACATCCCCAAATTGTTTGCAATAACGTGCTTTAAAACATCAGTTATGATGTTGTATCTATCAGGTAGTGTAAGGGTTACGGCCGCTTCACAGTGACAGAGCAAACTCCAAGTGTAACGCACCGCAAACAACCGCAAACAGTCCATTTGCACAACCACGAGATAGATAGATTTGATAGATAGATACATAGATTACATAGCTCAATAGATGCAATATACATATGATCGATACAAATTACATAGATCAATAGATGCAATATACATTTGATAGATACGAATTACATAGATCAATAGATGCAATATCCATTTGATAGATACAAATGTTATCGATCCAAAGATGCAATATACATTTGATAGATACGAATTACATCAACCAAAATATGTAATATACATTTTATTGATCCGAATTACATTGATCAATAGATGCAATCTACATTTGATAGATACGTTTGATAGTTCGATCGATTTGATAGATAAATAAATAGATTTGAAATATATATAATTTCCCTGACAGAGTATAACAATAAGACATGCGGTCTGTGACCCGTGGTGTGTTAAGTAGTACTATTCTTAGCAGTTTACTACAACCTGTTACTCCCCCTATCGGGGGAGGTCTATATGGCCTTCATTTTTGGAACCGGGAGATGGAAGAAGATGATTGGTTTGTCCTCCTACTTAAAATTTGTCAAAAACACAAGTGGCTGTCTCAAAACAGTCCGGACACAAGATAGATAGATAGATAGATAGATAGGATAGATAGATATACATAGATTGATAGTTAGATAGAATCGATAGAAGAGAAATAGATAGATTTGTTAGTTATATAATTACCCTGACAAAGTATAATAATTAAACATGCGGTCTTGGACCCATGGTAACTAGGTTGTGTTAAGTAGTACTATTCTTAGCACTTTCAGCCCTGTAACTCCTCCTATCGGTGGAGGGCTATATGGCGTGTATGATTACCCTGACAAAGTATAACAACAAAACATCTGGTCTGGGACTCATGGTAACTAGGTTGTGTTAAGTAGTACTATTCTTAGAACTGTAATCCCTGTTACTCCCCCTATCAAGGGAGGGCTATATGGCCTGCATGATTACCCTGACAAAGTATAATAAGAAAACATGCGGTCATGGACCCATGGTAACTAGGTTGTGTTAAGTATTACTATTCTTAGCACTTTAATCCCTGTTACTCCCCCTATCGGGGGAGGTCTATATGGCGTGCCTGATTATCCTGGCAAAATATAACAACAAGACATGCGGTCTGTGAACCACTGTTAACTAGGTTGTGTTGATTTTTACTATTCTTAGCACTTTAATCCCTGTTCCTCCCCCTATGGGGGGCAGTCTATATGGCCTGGCTGATTATCCTGGCAAAATCTAATAACTAGACATGCGGTCTGGGAACCACTGTTAATGTTAACTAGGTTGTGTTAAGTTGTACTATTCTTTGCACTTTAACTCCTGTTACTTCCCCTATCAAGGGCGGTCTATATGGCCTGCATGATTACCCTGACAAAGTATAACAACAAAACATGCGGTCTGGGACCCATGGTGGTACTGGTATAACTAGGTTTTCTTAAGTATTACTATTCTTCGCAATTTAATCCCTGTGATTGGTCTGTCCTCCTACTTCAAATTTGTCCAAAACACAAGTGGCTGTCTCCAAACAGTCTGGATAGAAGATAGATAGATAGATAGGATAGATAGATATACATAGATTGATAGTTAGATAGAATCGATAGAAGAGAATTAGATCGATTTGTTAAATATATAACTACCCTGACAAAGTATAATAATTAAACATACGTTCTGGGACCCATGGTAACTCGGTTGTGTAAAGTAGCACTATTCTTAGCACTTTCATCCCTGTAACTCCTCCTATCGGGGGAGGTCTATATGGCCTGCATTATTACCCTGACAAAGTATAACAACAAGACACGCGGTCTGGGACCCATGGTAACTAGGTTGTGTTAAGTAGTACTTTTCAAAGCACTTTAATCCCTGTTACTCCCCCTATTGGGGGAGGTCTATCTGGCCTGCATGATTACCCTGACAAACTATAATAACAAAACATGCGGTCTGGGACCCATGGTGGTTCTGGTATAACTAGGTTTTCTTAAGTATTACTATTCTTCCCAGTTTAATCCCTGTGATTGGTCTGTCCTCCTACTTCAAATTTGTCCATAACACAAGTAGCTGTCTCAAAATAGTCCGGACAGAAGATAGATAGGCACTAATTGGCTAGTTGGGCCTGGCACACAGGCTGGCAGGCAGGAGGAAAGTGCAATTCAATGGCACGAGCAAACTGATGATTCACAATCGAACAATGTTTAATTTTAAATATTAACAAATACTGTTACAACAACTATGATTGGTGAAACTAGTTGGCAAGTGGGCCTGGCACACAGGCTGGCAGGCAGGAGGAAACTGCAATTCAATGGCACTAGGAGACTGAAGATTTGCAGTAAAAAAACTTATGATTTAAAAAAAAATTCTATACTGTTACAAGAAATATGATTGGTGGCACTAATTGGCTAGTTGGGCCTGGCACACCGGCTGGCAGGCAGGAGGAAAGTGCAATTCAATGGCACAAGCAAACTGATGATTCACAATCGAACAATTTTTAATTTTAAAGATTAACAATACTGTTACAACAACTATGATTGGTGTAACTAGTTGGCAAGTGGGCCTGGCACACAGGCTGGCACTAGTGGTGGCAGGCTGGCCTGTGAACTAATATTAAATAACACTCGAAGAGTGATGTAAAAGTTTTTTTTTAAAACATTTAATGTTATGTTACAACAGATAGGAGTGGTGGACTGGCACTGAGGATGGAAGTAGGCACAGTATATGCTGGCAGCCTGACACACAGGCTGGCACTAATGGCAGCCTGGCTACTAAAATTTAATAACACTAGAAGAGGACTGATGTTAAAAAAAAATTACATAAAATTTACACTAATGTTGTTACACCAGATATAAGTGGTGGAAAAAAATAAATAAATAAACTGTGTAACACTATATGATGTGGGCCAGAAACACACAGGCCTGATGGAAAAAGAAATTAAATTACACTAGCAAAATGATTTAAAATTTTTTTTTTACTTTAAAATAATGTAAAGCAGATATGAGTTGTGGCTGGTAGGTAGGGCAGCAATTTAACACAGTATGCTGTGTAAGTGAGAAAAACACAGGCCTGATAGAAAATGAAGTTAGATTACACTAGCAAAATAATTTAAAAGTTTATGTTTTAATATTAAAATAATGTTAAGCAGATATGAGTGGTGGCACTGGCTGGCTGCTACGTAGGGCAGCAATTAACAACAGTATGCTCTGTAAGTCAGATAGACAGTTAGACACATGCCTGATAAATAAAAGTAGTTTTTTGGATTACACTAGCATAATGATTTAAAGGTTTTTTGTTTTTTTTTTTAATTTAAAGAAAAAGGTTAAGCACATATGAGTCATGGCTGATAGCCTTGGAAGGGCAGCATTTAAAAACAGTAGGCTCTGTAAGTCAGATACACACAGGCCTGATAGAAAATACAATTAGATTACACTAGAAAAATGATTTAAAGTTTTTTTTGGGGGGAATTTAAAAAAAAGGTTAAACACATATGAGTCGTGGCTGATAGACTAGGGAGGGCAGCAATTAAACACAGTATGCTCTGTAAGTCAGCAAAACACACAGGCCTGATAGAAAATGATATTAGATTACACTAACAAAATAATTTAAAAGTTTTTTTTAAAATTTAAAATAAGGTGAAGCAGATATGAGTGGTGGCTGGCACAGCAATTAACCAAAAGAATGAAAAAAACTGAAGTATATGCTGTGTGAGCCTGACAGACACAGGCCTGATAGAAAATGAAATTAGATTACACTAGCAAAATGATTTAAAAGTTTTTTTTTAAATTTAAAATAATGTTATAAGCGGATATGACCACTGATGGCTGGCACAGAGCAATGAACCAGAGTATATGCTGTGTGACACAGGCCTGATAGAAAATGAAAATAAATTACACTAGCAAAATAATTTCAAATTTTTGCTGATTAAATTTAAACTAATGTTGTTAGGCAGATATCAGTGGTGGCACTAATCACAGCATATGCTGTGAGCCTCAAACACAGGCTGAAAGTCAGGCAAATGCTAATAAAAATACTAAGAAAAAAAAAAAAAAACGGCTGAAGTTATAGCCCTAAAAAGGGCTTTTTGGGGTGCTGTCCTTGCAGCAGAGATTAGATGAGTCCTTCAGGACTGTAGTGGACACTAAATACACTAGCCTAGCTATCTATTTCCCTATAATGTCAGCAGCAGCAACACAAAACGTCCTCTCACTACGAAAGCAAGGTCGTTATGAGTCTAAAATGGCTGCTGCCAAGAAGCTGGGAGGGTTTGTGAGGGAGTGTCTGATGCTGATTGGCTCTAATGTGTCAGAAGGCTGTGACATACAGGGTCAAAGTTTCCTCAATGATGACACATAGGGGGCGGATCGAACATCGCATGTGTTCGCCCGCAGCGGCGAACGTGAACAAGCTAAGTTCGCTGTGAACTGTTCGCGGGCAAACAGTTCGGGACATCACTACAGGGAGCGCAGAATTATTAGGCAAGTTGTATTTTTGAGGATTAATTTTATTATTGAACAACAACCATGTTCTCAATGAACCCAAAAAACTCATTAATATCAAAGCTGAATAGTTTTGGAAGTAGTTTTTAGTTTGTTTTTAGTTATAGCTATTTTAGGGGGATATCTGTGTGTGCAGGTGACTATTACTGTGCATAATTATTAGGCAACTTAACAAAAAACAAATATATACCCATTTCAATTATTTATTTTTACCAGTGAAACTAATATAACATCTCAACATTCACAAATATACATTTCTGACATTCAAAAACAAAACAAAATCAAATCAGTGACCAATATAGCCACCTTTCTTTGCAAGGACACTCAAAAGCCTGCCATCCATGGATTCTGTCAGTGTTTTGATCTGTTCACCATCAACATTGCGTGCAGCAGCAACCACAGCCTCCCAGACACTGTTCAGAGAGGTGTACTGTTTTCCCTCCTTGTAAATCTCACATTTGATGATGGACCACAGGTTCTCAATGGGGTTAAGATCAGGTGAACAAGGAGGCCATGTCATTAGATTTTCTTCTTTTATACCCTTTCTTGCCAGCCACACTGTGGAGTACTTGGACGCGTGTGATGGAGCATTGTCCTGCATGAAAATCATGTTTTTCTTGAAGGATGCAGACTTCTTCCTGTACCACTGCTTGAAGAAGGTGTCTTCCAGAAACTGGCAGTAGGACTGGGAGTTGAGCTTGACTCCATCCTCAACCCGAAAAGGCCCCACAAGCTCATCTTTGATGATACCAGCCCAAACCAGTACTCCACCTCCACCTTGCTGGCGTCTGAGTCGGACTGGAGCTCTCTGCCCTTTACCAATCCAGCCACGGGCCCATCCATCTGGCCCATCAAGACTCACTCTCATTTCATCAGTCCATAAAACCTTAGAAAAATCAGTCTTGAGATATTTCTTGGCCCAGTCTTGACGTTTCAGCTTGTGTGTCTTGTTCAGTGGTGGTCGTCTTTCAGTATTGCACACCTTGAGCTTTTGGGCACTCCAGTGATGTTGCAGCTCTGAAATATGGCCAAACTGGTGGCAAGTGGCATCTTGGCAGCTGCACGCTTGACTTTTCTCAGTTCATGGGCAGTTATTTTGCGCATTGGTTTTTCCACATGCTTCTTGCGACCCTGTTGACTATTTTGAATGAAACGCTTGATTGTTTGATGATCACGCTTCAGAAGCTTTGCAATTTTAAGAGTGCTGCATCCCTCTGCAAGATATCTCACTATTTTTTACTTTTCTGAGCCTGTCAAGTCCTTATTTTGACCCATTTTGCCAAAGGAAAGGAAGTTGCCTAATAATTATGCACACCTGATATAGGGTGTTGATGTCATTAGACCACACCCCTTCTCATTACAGAGAGCCTATATAGCTTGGAGTAAGACAACATGCATAAAGAGGATGATGTGGTCAAAATACTAATTTGCCTAATAATTCTGCACTCCCTGTATAAATGATATATTGATTGTATTCAGTCTCCTATTCTCCCAATTTTATTAAGTAACTCATTGTAAGTTTGATTGTTGCAGCAATAATAGGATACTATATTTTATGCATATAACATCCCACAGGTATATTTGTAATCACTAACGGCTAGAATTTGAGTTTTGCGGCCAAAGGGGTGCGTTAGCTACACGTGTTTTTTTCCCCCGCACTTTTTAAATAACGCTGGTATTTAGAGTTCTCTGAAGGGCTGCGTTAGGCTCCAAAAAGGGAGCGTAGAGCATAATTTACCGCCACTTCAACTCTAAATACCAGCGTTGCTTACGGTAGCGGCCAACTTGAAAAACGTGCTCGTGCACGATTCCCCCATAGGAAACAATGGGGCAGTTTGAGCTGCAAAAATACCTAACACCTGCAAAAAAGCAGAGTTCAGCTCCTAACGCAGCCCCATTGTTTCCTGTGGGGAAACAATTCCTAAGTCTGCACCTAACACCCTAACATGAACCCCGAGTCTAAACACCCCTAACCTTACACTTATTAACCCCTAATATGCCGCCCCCGCTATCGCTGACCCCTGCATATTATTATTAACCCCTAATCTGCCGCTCCGTACACCGCCGCCACCTACATTATACCTATGTACCCCTAATCTGCTGTCCCTAACACCACCGACCCCTATATTATATTTATTAACCCCTAATCTGCCCCCCCAACGTCGCCGCTACCTTACCTACACTTATTAACCCCTAATCTGCCGACTGGACCTCGCCGCCACAATAATAAATGTATTAACCCCTAAACCGCCTCACTCCTGCCTCGCAAACCCTATAATAAATAGTATTAACCCCTAATCTGCCGACCGGACCTCGCCGCTACTCTAATAAATGTATTAACCCCTAAAGCTAAGCCTAACCCTAACCCTAACACCCCCCTAAATTAAATATAATTTTAATCTAACGAAATAAATTATTTCTTATTAAATAAATTAATCCTATTTAAAGCTAAATACTTACCTGTAAAATAAACCCTAATATAGCTACAATATAAATAATAATTATATTGTAGCTATTTTAGGATTTATATTTATTTTACAGGCAACTTTGTATTTATTTTAACTAGGTACAATAGCTATTAAATAGTTATTAACTATTTAATAACTACATAGTTAAAATAATTACAAAATTACCTGTAAAATAAACCCTAACCTAAGTTACAATTATACCTAACACTACACTATCAATAAATAAATTAAATCAATTAACTACAATTACCTACAATTACCTACAATTAAATAAACTAAACTAAATTACAAAAAAATAAAAACACTAAACTACAAAAAAAAAAAAGATTACAAGAATTTTAAACTAATTACACCTACTCTAAGCCCCCTAAAAAATAACAAAGTCCCCCAAAATAAAAAAAATGCCCTACCCTATTCTAAAATAAAAAGTTAACAGCTCTATTACCTTACCAGCCCTTAAAAGGGCCTTTTGCGGGGCATGCCCCAAAGAAATCATCTCTTTTGCCTGAAAAACATACAATACCCCCCCAACATTACAACCCACCACCCACACACCCCTAATCTAACCCAAACCCCCCTTAAAAAACCTAATACTAAGCCTCTGAAGATCTCCTTGCCTTGTCTTCACCCAGCTGAGTATCACCGATCCGTCCAGAAGAGGGTCCGAAGTCTTCATCCTATCCGGCCAGAAGAGGTCCTCCAGAGGGTCCGAAGTCTTCATCCTATCCGGCCAGAAGAGGTCCTCCAGAGGGTCAGAAGTCTTCATCCAGGTGGCATCTTCTATCTTCTTCCATCCGGAGCGGAGCGGGTCCATCTTGAAGCAGCCGACGCGGAGCCATCCTTCCTCACTGACGGACTAACGACGAATAAAGGTTCCTTTAAATGACGTCATCCAAGATGGCGTCCCTCGAATTCCGATTGGCTGATAGGATTCTATCAGCCAATCGGAATTAAGGTAGGAAAAATCTGATTGGCTGATTGAATCAGCCAATCAGATTCAAGTTCAATCTGATTGGCTGATTGGATCAGCCAATCAGATTGAGCTCGCATTCTATTGGCTGTTCCGATCAGCCAATAGAATGCGAGCTCAATCTGATTGGCTGATTGGATCAGCCAATCCGATTGAACTTAAATCTGATTGGCTGATTCAATCAGCCAATCAGATTTTTCCTACCTTAATTCCGATTGGCTGATAGAATCCTATCAGCCAATCGGAATTCGAGGGACGCCATCTTGGATGACGTCATTTAAAGGAACCTTCATTCGTCGTTAGTCCGTCAGTGAGGAAGGATGGCTCCGTGTCGGCTGCTTCAAGATGGACCCGCTCCGCTCCGGATGGAAGAAGATAGAAGATGCCGCCTGGATGAAGACTTTGGACCCTCTGGAGGACCTCTTCTGGCCGGATAGGATGAAGACTTCGGACCCTCTGGAGGACCTCTTCTAGCCGGATAGGATGAAGACTTCGGACTCTCTTCTGGACGGATCGGTGATACTCGGCTGGGTGAAGACAAGGTAGGGAGATCTTCAGGGGCTTAGTGTTAGGTTTATTTTTTTTTTTTTTTCGATTTTAACAAACTTTATTGAAAAAATAAAATCAGCATACATGTTACGTATCATTATCAAGAATACAGCCATAAAAAAAAAAGAAAGGGAAAACAGGTACATTGTGTGGATCTGATTTAAAGGGAAGACAGTTGCAATCTAGAATAACATCAAAATACAATCCACAGGTTACATAACTCCTTTTGTCATAGGTTAATATTAATTGGGGTCTCGGTCCAGGGGGTATTGGTGTTAGACACAACTTCCATTATCTTATTATTTTCACCAGGCAATAACCAAAACCTAGGGTATATCCGAAATTAATACATAGGGTGCGATCATAGGGTGTTAGAGGTATTTATGAGGTATTGGTACTATGGGGTAAGGGTGTAAGATGAGTGATCAGGTCTTTAAAGGAATGTAAGTATTCTTCCCAAATAAAACATATATTGTGGAACTCCTCTAACTTTCCTGTTTTGGTATAGTGGTATTGTTCAAGTTTTAGGGCTACTGTCACTCTGTCCCTCCAGAACTGTAATGTCGGTAATGTGTTTGTTTTCCAGTTGGAAGGGATGTATCTTTTGGCCGTGTTTACCATGAGTGTCAGGAGTTTAAGTCTATATATATAGCTGATGCCGGGTCGGGCATTAAACAGGAATGTCCATGGTGTATGAGGAACTGGGGAGCCTAAAACGGTCTCTATCTCCCTACTTATGTCTAGCCAGTATTGCTTCACGGTAGGGCACGTCCACCAGATATGTGTAAATGTGCCTCTGTTACCGCACCCCCTCCAACATGATGCGTCATAAGTAGGAATCATTTTCTCTAACTTGTCCGGGGTATAGTGCCATCTGCATAATAGTTTAATGTTCATTTCAGCAGCCTGCACAGATGAGGCTGAGGAACTCATTTGCTTAAAGATTACGTCCCATGTTTTTGGTGGTGTGTAGTCTTCTAACTCAGATTCCCACCTTTTAATATATGATGGTGGTTGTGTGGCTTGATGTGAGACAAGTAATTTGTAAGATATAGATAAGGTGCCATTACTCGGCAGTGGTGTATAGCACATGGACTCAAAGGGTGTCAGGGGTCTGGAAATGTCAGTCTTTTTAGGGTGCGTCTGGTGGTTATGTGAAATCTGATGGTATGTCAGCCATTTGTTGTGGTCAAGATGTAATACATCCATAACTTCTTGCTTAGTTTTAAGCTTTCCATTTTGTAGGACCTTGTGCCAAGACCGGCTTTGGTGTATTGTTGGCATGTTCTGAGCTTCTGTGTTAAGTGGAGTGGTGGGTTGGATGTCGTGGGGTAGAAGGGTCAGTGGGGACTGTAGGGATGAGATAGATTTATGTGACCTCAAAATGTTATGCCATAACCTGAATGTTTCTTGGACAGTAAGTGGGTCGTTTGGCCGGACAGAACCAGCAAGTCCCTGACGTACTTGAGACCAGCATTGGTCTCCTAGTTGTGTAACTCCACAAAGTTTGGTTTCTAAGGATACCCATTCTTTATGGGCAGCATGTTTGCACCAGTCTACAATCCTGGACATATAGATTGCATATTTATATAGCTGGAGGTTTGGCACTCCCAAACCCCCTTGTAATTTATTACGGTATAATGTCTGAGTAGCAACTCTTGGGCGTTTATTGTTCCATAGGAAGGATCTGTATCTGTTGTAATGACTTATCTGGAATGGGGATGGGAAGGGTTTGAAGGAGATAGAGAATCTTTGGCAGAATAATCATTTTTATAGAATTAATTCTGCCCAGCCAAGATAGGGGCTTTTGTTTCCAGGAGGCCAGGGTAGATATGATATGTGTCTTGAGGGGTTCAAAATTTAATGGAATTATTTTATGCAAATGGGGGGTAATATAGACACCTAAATACTTGAGTGCCATGGGTTGTTGCTTAAATTGATGTGTCATCAGGTGCTGTAGCTCGCATTGTGGGGTTCCTACATTTATAAATTCAGATTTGGAGTAGTTTATACGAAAATATGACATCTTCCCAAAGCTATGTAATGTTGACATGAGTGCGGGCACCGAGGTTTCTAAATTTGTGAGAGTTAAGATGACGTCATCCGCATAAAAGGAGGTCTTGTATTCTGTGTGATCTATAGTAATACCTCTAATCCTTGGGTTGCATCTGATGTATGTGGCCAGGACCTCCATTGCCAAAATGAACAACGTGGGGGATAAGGGGCAACCCTGTCTGGTTCCATTCTCAATAGTGAATGGTTCAGATACATAGTAATTTAACTTAATCCTGGCTGTTGGGTTGTTATAAAGGGCAAAAATTTTGGTGAGGAATTCTGTGTCAATTCCAAATCTGAGAAGTGTATGCTTCAGGAAGGACCAGTTTAAACGGTCAAATGCTTTCTCAGCATCCATAGAGAGAATTACAGCGGGAATATTGTGTTTGCTAGCATATTCTATGAGATTGATGATTTTCGTAGAGTTATCCCTAGCCTCTCTGTGCGGGGTGAATCCTACCTGGTTTAGGTTTATTAGATGTGGAAGGACATTATTTAAGCGGGTGGACAGGATTTTAGCATATAGTTTGATATCCACATTTAACAAGGAAATGGGACGGAAATTTGAGGGGGTTGTGGCTGGCTTGCCTGGTTTAGGCAGAAACACAACATGGGCTTCTAACATTGAGGGTGGGAATTTTGCCCCTTGGCTTATCTCGTTGAAGAGCGTTGCCAAGTGTGGGGTTAGGTAGTCTTGAAAAATTTTGTAATATTTCGCTGAGAACCCATCTGGTCCTGGGCTTTTTCCATTTTTCAGTGTTTGTATAGCCTTTTTGATTTCTGGGATAGTGAAGGGTGAGTTAAGTTGTGTTAATTGCGTTGCAGTTAATTTGGGTAGCGGGCAATTTTTAATGTATCCGTCTAGTTCACCATTAAAACTGGGTAAGTCAGAAGTAGGGGACAGGTTGTATAGATCTGAGTAATAGGAGTGGAACGCCTGAAGGATTGTTGGTGTAGTGGTTAGGGGTGGTTTATTTGAGGGTTTTAATTCATAGATATGTGATTTAAGTTTCCTCTTTTTTAAAGCCCTCGCTAGGTATTTACCTCCTCTGTTGTTCTCATAATGAAAAAGGCTATTTGTTTTATGTGAGAGGTTCTGGTATTCCATTTGGAGGAAGTCATCTAGAGCTTGTCTGGTTTTTGTTATTTCAGTCAGAATACTTTCGTCTAGTGGGGAGTGTTTGTGTGAGTGTTCCAGTTCTGACAGTCTAGTGGTCAGATTGTCATATTCTACCCTTTGGGCGCGTCTCGTTTGGGCTTTTAGTTTTATAAATTCTCCTCTGAGCAGGCATTTATGTGCCTCCCAAACCGCGAACTGGTTGGGGGTTGAGGGAACATTTATCTGAAAATATTCCTCTATGGTTTTATTCAATTTATCGACTAAGTCCACTTTGTTAAGTAATGCGTCATCTAACTTCCATAAGAATGGTATGTCTGTATGTTCTGGCCATGAGATGTGTAGTGAGACCACTGAGTGGTCCGACCAAGCTGTAGGGGAGATTGAACATCTCTTCACCTGTGTAAGACCTTTTTGGTTAGTGAGGAAATAATCAATCCTGCTATGGGACTTGTTAGGATGGGAATAGAATGTATAGTCCTTGGTATTGGGATGTTGGAGTCTCCATATGTCGTATAGTTTATAAAGTTTAAATTGTTTCCAGAAATATGTGTGGAATTTAGTCTTATGAGTAAGGCGGGGGTTATTACTATCTAAGTGTGGTTGGAAATGTAGATTGAAGTCTCCGCCTATATATATTGGTCCAATTGAGATGTCTAAAATACGACTGAATAACCTTGTAAAAAAGGGTTTTGGATTATTGTTGGGAGCATATAAATTAATAAGAGTGACTGGTCTTCCATAAAGGAGGCCCACCAAGCCTAGGAATCGGCCCTCATTATCTGATTCTTGTTTGAGTAAGGTAAAAGGTATGTTTTTTTTCAGTAAAATGCTAACGCCACATTTTTTAGAGGGGCCGGTGCTGTGAAAGTGTTGTGAGTACGTTTGTCCTAAGTATTTTGGTGTGTGTCCCTTTCTAAAATGGGTTTCTTGTAGGAAAAGTACATCGGCCTGTCATTTTGAGATATCCGAAAGGGCCTTTGATCGCTTACATGGGGAATTAAGACCCTTGGCATTCTGGGAGAAAAGAACTAAGGAGTGTGACATTCTAGAATTATGGCTAGACATTGTCTTGATAAAGTTTCCCTGTACATTTACAATTGTCTAGACTTATCAAACAAGCATTGGCTGTAGAAAAAGTAGAAAAACATTTCCAAACAGTAACATAATCTGAGCATGTATTATCTTCATACACACAATCATAATAAATAACATGACTATGCAAAAAAACAGTATTAACATATTGTGTAATGAAAAACTGTAACATTATTAGAGTAAACAAATCTCTAAGTCTGAAATCAGACATAAAAAGAGATATAATATTGAAAAGGGGGGGAATACAATCATAAGGTCCTATATTTTTATTAAATTAAAGTCCTTGCTCATCCTAGACTAGGAATGAGGCGTAGTTATAAGTGTCCTGGGGTCTGTGTGAACACTAAACAGGGGCATCACATTGCTTCATGTAACGTCCAACAGTTTCATAATGAATGAGTATATAGATAACCTGTCTCGATGTAGCTATCTTAGGATCAGAGTCCAGCACATGTCCAGTAAAGTGGACATAAAATTAGATAAAGCAATGAGCTACAATATCTGTCCATAGATACGGGTGTTAAAAGAGATATCCAGTGTTTCTTTAATCCTCTTCGGAATCAGAGGGTTGGTTAGCCCTAGGTGAGGGTTGCTGTTGTCCGGGTTTTCCTGTTGCTGATGGTGTTTTATCTGTTTTGGACATCTTGATTTGCCATTTTGCAGGGTTAACATTTGATCTTTTGTTGGCTCTCTGTTGTTCTGTCGTTAGCGGTACTAAGTCCAGTGAATGATCAATGCCCAGGTCCTTGCTGAAGGCATTCATATCCTCGGTATTGTTGCATATCAGTCTTTTATTGTCTTGTATGACCATGAGGTGTGTGAGGAAGCCCCATCTATACGGTATCTTCTTGCTACGGAGTAATGTTGTCAGAGGAGTGAATTCTTTCCCTCTCTGCAACGTTCTCGTTGAGAGGTTTGGTAAATTTGTATAACGTTACCCCTGAATCTCACAGGTTGTTGTCGACGGGACTGGTTAAGGAGCATTTCTTTTTCAAGGAAATTCTTAAGTCTGATAATAATATCTCGGGGTGGGGCCCTGTCTGGAGGCCGAGGTCGTAGAGCCCTGTGGGCTCTAACCCATAAAATATCTTCTGGATATGCTTTTTCTTTGATAGCAGAGAAGAGGGCTTGTAAATATTCTGGGAAGTCCCTAGGCAGGATGGACTCAGGAATACCTCTTAGACGTACATTTTTCCTACTGCTCCTGTTTTCTAAATCGTCAATTTTGTCTAATAAAGCTTCAATATTTTCCTGGTGTGCAGTAGAACTTTTCTCTATACGGGTAATATCTTCCCTGATTTCTTCGGTATCTGCTTCTAGCATTTCAACTCTAGAGCCCATGGATTTAATTTCTTGCTTGAGTTCTGTGAGTTTAGTGTTAGGTTTTTTAAGGGGGGTTTGGGTTAGATTAGGGGTATGTATGTTTTTTTTTCAGGCAAAAGAGCTGATTTCTTTGGGGCATGCCTCTATGGTAATAGAGCTGTTAACTTTTTATTTTAGAATAGGGTAGGGCATTTTTTATTTTGGGGGGCTTTGTTATTTTTTTAGGGGGCTTAGAGTAGGTGTAATTAGTTTAAAATTTTTGTAATCTTTTATTTTTTTTTAATTTCGTGTTTTTTTTTTTTATAATTTAGTTTAGCATATTTAATTGTAGGTAATTGTAGGTAATTGTAGTTAATTTATTTAATTTATTTATTGATAGTGTAGTGTTAGGTTTAATTGTAACTTAGGTTAGGATTTATTTTACAGGTAATTTTGTAATTATTTTAACTAGGTAGCTATTAAATAGTTAATAACTATTTAATAGCTATTGTACCTAGTTAAAATAAATACAAAGTTGCCTGTAAAATAAATATAAATCCTAAAATAGCTACGATATAATTATTCATTATATTGTAGCTATATTAGGGTTTATTTTACAGGTAAGTATTTAGCTTTAAATAGGATTAATTTATTTAAAAATAAATAATTTATTCAGTTAAATTAAAATTATATTTAATTTAGGGGGGTGTTAGGGTTAGGGTTAGACTTAGCTTTAGGGGTTAATACATTTATTAGAGTAGCAGCGAGGTCCGGTCGACAGATTAGGGGTTAATACTTGAAGTTAGGTGTCAACGATGTTAGGGAGGGCAGATTAGGGGTTAATACTATTTATTATAGGGTTTGCGAGGCGGGAGTGAGGCGGTTTAGGGGCTAATACATTTATTATAGTAGCGGCGAGGTCCGGTCGGCAGATTAGTGGTTAATAAGTGTAGGTAGGTAGCGGCGACATTGGGGAGGGCAGATTAGGGGTTAATAAATATTATGTAGGTGTCGGCGGTGTTAGGGGCAGCAGTTTAGGGGTTTATAGGGATAATGTAGTTGGCGGCGGTGTCCGGTCGGCAGATTAGGGGTTAAAAAAAAAGAGTGGCGGCGATGTGGGGGGACCTTGGTTTAGGGGTACATAGGTAGTTTATGGGTGTTAGTGTACTTTAGAGCACAGTAGTTAAGAGCTTTATAAACTGACGTTAGCCCATAAAGCTCTTAACTCCTGACTTTTTTCTGCGGCTGGAGTCTTGTTGGTAGAGGTGTAACGCTCTCTTCAGCCAAGACTCTAAATACCAGCGTTAGGAAGATCCCATTGAAAAGATAGGATACACAATTGGCGTAAGGGGATCTGCGGTATGGAAAAGTCGCGGCTGGAAAGTGAGCGTTAGACCCTTTCCTGACTGACTCTAAATACCAGCGGGCGGTAAAAAGCAGCGTTTGGACCCCTTAACGCTGGTTTTGACGGCTAACGCAGAACTCTAAATCTAGGCGTAAGGCTTTATGTGCCATTATAGAAGTAGTATATTTTTCTATTTAACGATATAGGTATTATATGAATACAAGATAAGTCTTTTGAAAGTTATTAATAATCTAGCATTCTAATTAGTGTCTTCAGCTAACTTCATAGCGCTTCTCAAATATAAATTTCTTATGAAGAGTTTGACATCTATTTCTTATTTTGTTTTATTTCCCATATTATTATTGTTTAAAACTAAATACTTACCTGTAAAATAAACCCTAACATAGCTACAATATAACGAATAGTTACATTGTAGCTAGCTTAGGGTTTATTTTTATTTTACAGGCAAGTTTGTATTTATTTTAACTAGGTAGAATAGTTAGTAAATAGTTATTAACTATTTAATAACTACCTAGTTAAATACATACAAATTTACCTGTAAAATAAAACCTAACCTGTCTTACACTAACACCTAACCTTACACTACAATTAAATAAATTAACTAAATTAAATACAATTAACTAAATTACAAAAAAACCCCCACTAAATTACACAAAATAAAAAACTAATTAAGGATTTTTAAACTAATTACACCTAATCTAATAGCCCTATCAAAATAAAAAATCCCCCCCAAAATAAAAAAAAAACACTAGCCTAAACTAAACTACCAATAGCCCTTAAACTGGCTTTTTGCGGGGCATTTCCCCAAAGAAATTAGCTCTTTTACCTGTAAAAAAAATACAAACAACCCCCCAACAGTAAAACCCACCGCCCACACAACCAACCCCCCAAATAAAACCCTAACTAAAAAACCTAAAGCTCCCCATTGCCCTGAAAAGGGCATTTGGATGGGCATTGCCTTTAAAAGGGCATCTAGCTCTTTTGCAGCCCAAAGCCCTAACCTAAAAATAAAACACACCCAATAAACCCTTAAAAAAACCTAACACTAACCCCCGAAGATCCACTTACAGTTTTGAAATCCGGACATCCATCGTCAACGAAGCCAGAAGAAGTCCTCAATGAAGCGGCAAGAAGTCCTCAATAAGGCTGGGAGAAGTCCTCATCCAAGCCGGGAGAAGTTGTCCTCCAGATGGGCAGAAGTCTTCATCCAGACGACATCTTCTATCTTCATCCATCCGGCGCAGAGCGGGTCCATCTTTAAGATATCTGGTGCAGAGCATCCTCTTCTTACGTCGACTCCTGACGAATGAAGGTTCCTTTAAGTGACGTCATCCAAGATGGCGTCCCTTAGATTCCGATTGGCTCATAGAATTCTATCAGCCAATCGGAATTAAGGTTGAAAAAATCCTATTGGCTGATGCAATCAGCCAATAGGATTGAACTTCAATCCTATTGGCTGATCCATTCAGCCAAAAGGATTGAGCTCGCATTCTATTGGCTGATTTTTCAACCTTAATTCCGATTGGCTGATAGAATTCTATCAGCCAATCGGAATCTAAGTGACGCCATCTCGGATGACGTCACTTAATGGAACCTTCATTTGTCGGGAGTCGTCGTAAGAAGAGGATGCGCCGGATGGATGAAGATAGAAGGTGCCATCTGGATGAAGACTTCTGCCCATCTGGAGGATCAGCTTGGATGAAGACTTCTCCCGGCTTCATTGAGGACTTCTTGCCGCTTCGTTGAGGACTTATCCCGGCTTTGTTGATGATGGATGTCCGGTCTTCAAAACTGTAAGTGGATCTTCGGGGGTTAGTGTTAGGTTTTTTTTAAGGGTTTATTGGGTGGGTTTTAGTTTTAGATTAGGGTTTGGGCAGCAATAGAGTTAAATGCCCTTTTAAGGGCAATGCCCATCCAAATGCCCTTTTCAGGGCAATGGGGAGCTTAGGTTTTTTTAGTTAGGGTTTTATTTGGGGGGTTGGTTGTGTGGGTGGTGGGTTTTACTGTTGGGGGGTTGTTTTTATTTTTTTTGCAGGTAAAAGAGCTGATTTCTTTGGGGCAATGCCCTGCAAAAGGCCCTTTAAAAGGCTATTGGTAGTTTAGTTTAGGCTAGGGTTTTTTTTTATTTTGGGGGGGCTTTTTTTATTTTGCTAGGGCTATTAGATTAGGTGTAATTAGTTTAAATATCTTGTAATTTGTTTTTTATTTTGTGTAAATTAGTGTTTTGTTTTTTTGTAATTTAGTTAATTGTATTTAATTTAGGTAATTTATTTAATTGTAGTGTAAGGTTAGGTGTTAGTGTAAGACAGGTTAGGTTTTATTTTACAGGTAAATTTGTATTTATTTTAGCTAGGTAGTTATTAAATAGTTAATAACTATCTAGTAACTATCCTAAATAGTTAAAATAAATACAAACTTGCCTGTAAAATAAAAATAAACCCTAAGCTAGATACAATGTAACTATTAGTTAGTTGTAGCTAGCTTAGGGTTTATTTTAAAGGTATTTAGTTTTAAATAGGAATTATTTAGTTATTAATAGTAGTTTTTTTTTAAAAATTATATTTTAGTTAGTGGGTGTTAGGGTTAGGGTTACACTTAGGTTTAGGGGGTTAATAACTTTAGTATAGTGGCGCGACGGTGGGGGCGGCAGATTAGGGGTTAATAAATGTAGATAGGTGGCGGCGATGTTAGGGGCGGCAGATTAGGGGTTAATAAATGTAGATAGGTGGCGGCGATGTTAGGGGCGGCATATTAGGGGTTAATAAATGTAGATAGGTGGCAGCGATGTTAGGGGCGGCAGATTATGGTTAATAAATGTAGGTAGGTGGCGGTGATGTTAGGGGTGGCAGATTAGGGGTTAATAATATTTAACTAATGTTTGTGATGCGGGAGTGCGGCGGTTTAGGGGTTAATATGTTTATTATAGTGGCGGTGAAGTCCGGAACGGCAGATTATGGGTTTATAAGTATAATGTAGGTGTCGGCAATGTCGGGGGTGGCAGATTAGGGGTTAATAAGTGTAAGATTAGGGGTGTTTAGACTCAGGGTTCATGTTAGGGTGTTAGGTGTAAACATACATTTTGTTTCCCCATAGGAATCAATGGGGCTGCGTTACTGAGCTTTACGCTGATTTATTGCAGGTGTTAGACTTTTTCTCAGCTGGCTCTCCCCATTGATGTCTATGGGGAAATCGTGCACGAGCACATACAACCAGCTCACCGTTGACTTAAGCAGCGCTGGTATTGGAGTGCGGTATGGAGCACAAGTTTGCTCTATGCTCACTTCTTGTCTTTTAACGCCGGGTTCTTATAAACCTGTAATACCAACGCTGTAGGTAAGTGAGTGGTAACAATAACGTGCAAGTTAGCACCGCACCCCTCATAACGCAAAACTCGTAATCTAGCCAATTATTTTTTGTTTACTATCCCTTTAAGCAGCAATCATCAGACTGCTACTTCTTACCCAGCTCTTAGTTGGCCATGCATGAGCAGGGGGCAGCATTGCGGAAGCAGCCACTTGTACAATATTAAATGCGGGCAGCGTGTTGCTTCCCACTGGCCACAATGTTGAGTGGACAGGTTTTCGCAAGTGAACCTTGTCCCTTCTGGCTTTGCTAAATCTCACCTTTATGTTCTCTTGAGAAAAATTACACTGAATATATAGAGCAAATAAAAATGTTTCCATATTAATAGTATAAATAGAAACAAATAATAAACTACTAACCTGGTAGTATCTAACCTCCAATGCTTTCTGTTTATTTTGTCACTTTGTTTAAATTAAACAAAAATATTATACTCAAAAATAAATAATAAAATAGATAAATAAATAATAAATAAATAAAGCAAATACCACTCACACCACCTAAAAGGAGAAAAAAAGACAACCTATTTTATTAGATAAACACACAATGATATAGAATAAATAATAAACATGTCTCAAGTGTTACGATGTTTAAACTGCTGGAATCATGAAATCCTCTTGCTTGATTATTGTTTTGTGACATTAGGGTTAGAAGAAATCTAATGAAGGGGAGGACAGTCAAACTTGTTTCTGGTATTGAATAATTCAGTTGCTAATACATTGTGATAGAACTAAAAAAATGGAAAAGAGCAACATATTTTGTCAGGAAATAAGATATGGCTGAGATAATGTATACCTTAAAGGGACAGTATACACCAATTTTCATATAACTGCATGTAATAGACACTAAGAATATGCACAGATATTGATCTAAAAATCCAGTATAAAACCTTTTAAAACCGTACTTAAAATCTCCCAGTTTAGCGCTGTTGATGAGGTTAGGTTGGGACACCCAGTGAAAAGGAACTGAGTAAACGAAAATAGCAGACACTCCCCACCTTCCCCCTTCCCTGCAAATGAAAAGACAGATAACATTAACAGCCAGCAGGAATCTGTAAATGCGAGTATACATCTGGCACTGTGGGCTTGGTTAGGAGTCTGAAAATCAGCACAATGTTCTTAAAAACCAAGCAAAACTATACATTTTTATAAAAACACTACCAGATGGGCTATATATATGGATTATCTGCAAAACATTCATTTTACCAAATCTAATCTACAAGAGCACTAAATATTACGTATATCCAAAGGTGTGGACACTCTTCTCCAGTATTTGCTTGATAGGTTTCCCATTTGGTAAAATGAATGTTAAAGAAAATGTCTGTGCAATCTTAATAAAAGCAGTTCAAATGTTTATGTATAAAAGACAACACACTGGATAACTGGAACTCACTTTACACACAGTAAGATTAAAAGCATAGACTGAAGAGATAGTTAGAGCATTTTGGCCAAATGGTGATATGTCCAGGTGTCATGTCAAGACCTTTCTTTGCTGTTTTTTTCCAGTGACTCAGGCATTTCCCCCCATACAGGCCTGGGTGTAAAATCCAATAGACGGATCACATCTAAGGGGCATATTTAACAATGTGCGAGCAGACAGGATACAAAGTAGCGTATCATGTCCGCTACACATCAACAAATGCCGACAGCATACGCTGTCTGCATTTATCATTGCACCAGCAGTTTTTGTGAACTGCATGTGCAATGCCGCCCCCTGCTGATTCGCAGCAGATCGGCCGCTAGCAGGGGGTGTCAATCAACCTGATCGTATTCGATCAGGTTAATTTTTGTCCCCCATCTCAGAGCAGGCGGACACGTTATGGAGCAGCGGTCTTTAGAAACAAGGGGCCTCAAGCTCCATATGAGTTTGATAAATATGCCCCTAAATATCACATAACACACAATAGACAAAACTCTGTCCATGAATGAGTACCAGTTAGTGTGTTTTGTAGTGCGTGTGTGTTAGATATTTGCCGTATTCCCTAGTGTATTGTACACCCAGCCTGCTCATGGAAAATTTGCTTGCGTAAGAGGAGGTGCTGCCCAGGTGTGGGAGATTTACGCAATTTATTTTATATGTGTGTATAATATATTTATTTTATATGTGTGTGTGTATATATTTATTTTATATGTGTGTATAATATATTTATTTTATATGTGTGTGTGTGTATATTTATTTTATATGTGTGTGTGTATATATTTATTTTATATGTGTGTATAATATATTTATTTTATATGTGTGTGTATAATATATTTATTTTATATGTGTGTATAATATATTTATTTTATATGTGTGTGTGTATATATTTATTTTATATGTGTGTATAATATATTTATTTTATATGTGTGTATAATATATTTATTTTATATGTGTGTATAATATATTTATTTTATATGTGTGTATAATATATTTATTTTATATGTGTGTATAATATATTTATTTTATATGTGTGTATAATATATTTATTTTATATGTGTGTAAATATATTTATTTTATATGTGTGTATAATATATTTATTTTATATGTGTGTATAATATATTTATTTTATATGTGTGTATAATATATTTATTTTGCTTGTGGAATATCGTTTCTATAGAACTGAGCACTTGTGTGACATTATCAGATGGCTTCAAATGATCGTTAATCTATTTGGCGTTATGTGATAATAGCAAAAGGTGGACAATGGATTCATGAAAATGAATATGCTCTTAACTCCTGACTTTTTTCTGCGGCTGGAGTCTTGTTGGTAGAGGTGTAACGCTCTCTTCAGCCAAGACTCTAAATACCAGCGTTAGGAAGATCCCATTGAAAAGATAGGATACACAATTGGCGTAAGGGGATCTGCGGTATGGAAAAGTCGCGGCTGGAAAGTGAGCGTTAGACCCTTTCCTGACTGACTCTAAATACCAGCGGGCGGTAAAAAGCAGCGTTTGGACCCCTTAACGCTGGTTTTGACGGCTAACGCAGAACTCTAAATCTAGGCGTAAGGCTTTATGTGCCATTATAGAAGTAGTATATTTTTCTATTTAACAATATAGGTATTATATGAATACAAGATAAGTCTTTTGAAAGTTATTAATAATCTAGCATTCTAATTAGTGTCTTCAGCTAACTTCATAGCGCTTCTCAAATATACATTTCTTATGAAGAGTTTGACATCTATTTCTTATTTTGTTTTATTTCCCATATTATTATTGTTTAAAACTAAATACTTACCTGTAAAATAAACCCTAACATAGCTACAATATAACGAATAGTTACATTGTAGCTAGCTTAGGGTTTATTTTTATTTTACAGGCAAGTTTGTATTTATTTTAACTAGGTAGAATAGTTAGTAAATAGTTATTAACTATTTAATAACTACCTAGTTAAATACATACAAATTTACCTGTAAAATAAAACCTAACCTGTCTTACACTAACACCTAACCTTACACTACAATTAAATAAATTAACTAAATTAAATACAATTAACTAAATTACAAAAAAACCCCCACTAAATTACACAAAATAAAAAACTAATTAAGGATTTTTAAACTAATTACACCTAATCTAATAGCCCTATCAAAATAAAAAATCCCCCCCAAAATAAAAAAAAAACACTAGCCTAAACTAAACTACCAATAGCCCTTAAACTGGCTTTTTGCGGGGCATTTCCCCAAAGAAATTAGCTCTTTTACCTGTAAAAAAAATACAAACAACCCCCCAACAGTAAAACCCACCGCCCACACAACCAACCCCCCAAATAAAACCCTAACTAAAAAACCTAAAGCTCCCCATTGCCCTGAAAAGGGCATTTGGATGGGCATTGCCTTTAAAAGGGCATCTAGCTCTTTTGCAGCCCAAAGCCCTAACCTAAAAATAAAACACACCCAATAAACCCTTAAAAAAACCTAACACTAACCCCCGAAGATCCACTTACAGTTTTGAAATCCGGACATCCATCGTCAACGAAGCCAGAAGAAGTCCTCAATGAAGCGGCAAGAAGTCCTCAATAAGGCTGGGAGAAGTCCTCATCCAAGCCGGGAGAAGTTGTCCTCCAGATGGGCAGAAGTCTTCATCCAGACGACATCTTCTATCTTCATCCATCCGGCGCAGAGCGGGTCCATCTTTAAGATATCTGGTGCAGAGCATCCTCTTCTTACGTCGACTCCTGACGAATGAAGGTTCCTTTAAGTGACGTCATCCAAGATGGCGTCCCTTAGATTCCGATTGGCTCATAGAATTCTATCAGCCAATCGGAATTAAGGTTGAAAAAATCCTATTGGCTGATGCAATCAGCCAATAGGATTGAACTTCAATCCTATTGGCTGATCCATTCAGCCAAAAGGATTGAGCTCGCATTCTATTGGCTGATTTTTCAACCTTAATTCCGATTGGCTGATAGAATTCTATCAGCCAATCGGAATCTAAGTGACGCCATCTCGGATGACGTCACTTAATGGAACCTTCATTTGTCGGGAGTCGTCGTAAGAAGAGGATGCGCCGGATGGATGAAGATAGAAGGTGCCATCTGGATGAAGACTTCTGCCCATCTGGAGGATCAGCTTGGATGAAGACTTCTCCCGGCTTCATTGAGGACTTCTTGCCGCTTCGTTGAGGACTTATCCCGGCTTTGTTGATGATGGATGTCCGGTCTTCAAAACTGTAAGTGGATCTTCGGGGGTTAGTGTTAGGTTTTTTTTAAGGGTTTATTGGGTGGGTTTTAGTTTTAGATTAGGGTTTGGGCAGCAATAGAGTTAAATGCCCTTTTAAGGGCAATGCCCATCCAAATGCCCTTTTCAGGGCAATGGGGAGCTTAGGTTTTTTTAGTTAGGGTTTTATTTGGGGGGTTGGTTGTGTGGGTGGTGGGTTTTACTGTTGGGGGGTTGTTTTTATTTTTTTTGCAGGTAAAAGAGCTGATTTCTTTGGGGCAATGCCCTGCAAAAGGCCCTTTAAAAGGCTATTGGTAGTTTAGTTTAGGCTAGGGTTTTTTTTTATTTTGGGGGGGCTTTTTTTATTTTGCTAGGGCTATTAGATTAGGTGTAATTAGTTTAAATATCTTGTAATTTGTTTTTTATTTTGTGTAAATTAGTGTTTTGTTTTTTTGTAATTTAGTTAATTGTATTTAATTTAGGTAATTTATTTAATTGTAGTGTAAGGTTAGGTGTTAGTGTAAGACAGGTTAGGTTTTATTTTACAGGTAAATTTGTATTTATTTTAGCTAGGTAGTTATTAAATAGTTAATAACTATCTAGTAACTATCCTAAATAGTTAAAATAAATACAAACTTGCCTGTAAAATAAAAATAAACCCTAAGCTAGATACAATGTAACTATTAGTTAGTTGTAGCTAGCTTAGGGTTTATTTTAAAGGTATTTAGTTTTAAATAGGAATTATTTAGTTATTAATAGTAGTTTTTTTTTAAAAATTATATTTTAGTTAGTGGGTGTTAGGGTTACACTTAGGTTTAGGGGGTTAATAACTTTAGTATAGTGGCGCGACGGTGGGGGCGGCAGATTAGGGGTTAATAAATGTAGATAGGTGGCGGCGATGTTAGGGGCGGCAGATTAGGGGTTAATAAATGTAGATAGGTGGCGGCGATGTTAGGGGCGGCATATTAGGGGTTAATAAATGTAGATAGGTGGCGGCGATGTTAGGGGCGGCAGATTATGGTTAATAAATGTAGGTAGGTGGCGGTGATGTTAGGGGTGGCAGATTAGGGGTTAATAATATTTAACTAATGTTTGTGATGCGGGAGTGCGGCGGTTTAGGGGTTAATATGTTTATTATAGTGGCGGTGATGTCCGGAACGGCAGATTATGGGTTTATAAGTATAATGTAGGTGTCGGCAATGTCGGGGGTGGCAGATTAGGGGTTAATAAGTGTAAGATTAGGGGTGTTTAGACTCAGGGTTCATGTTAGGGTGTTAGGTGTAAACATACATTTTGTTTCCCCATAGGAATCAATGGGGCTGCGTTACTGAGCTTTACGCTGATTTATTGCAGGTGTTAGACTTTTTCTCAGCTGGCTCTCCCCATTGATGTCTATGGGGAAATCGTGCACGAGCACATACAACCAGCTCACCGTTGACTTAAGCAGCGCTGGTATTGGAGTGCGGTATGGAGCACAAGTTTGCTCTATGCTCACTTCTTGTCTTTTAACGCCGGGTTCTTATAAACCTGTAATACCAACGCTGTAGGTAAGTGAGTGGTAACAATAACGTGCAAGTTAGCACCGCACCCCTCATAACGCAAAACTCGTAATCTAGCCAATTATTTTTTGTTTACTATCCCTTTAAGCAGCAATCATCAGACTGCTACTTCTTACCCAGCTCTTAGTTGGCCATGCATGAGCAGGGGGCAGCATTGCGGAAGCAGCCACTTGTACAATATTAAATGCGGGCAGCGTGTTGCTTCCCACTGGCCACAATGTTGAGTGGACAGGTTTTCGCAAGTGAACCTTGTCCCTTCTGGCTTTGCTAAATCTCACCTTTATGTTCTCTTGAGAAAAATTACACTGAATATATAGAGCAAATAAAAATGTTTCCATATTAATAGTATAAATAGAAACAAATAATAAACTACTAACCTGGTAGTATCTAACCTCCAATGCTTTCTGTTTATTTTGTCACTTTGTTTAAATTAAACAAAAATATTATACTCAAAAATAAATAATAAAATAGATAAATAAATAATAAATAAATAAAGCAAATACCACTCACACCACCTAAAAGGAGAAAAAAAGACAACCTATTTTATTAGATAAACACACAATGATATAGAATAAATAATAAACATGTCTCAAGTGTTACGATGTTTAAACTGCTGGAATCATGAAATCCTCTTGCTTGATTATTGTTTTGTGACATTAGGGTTAGAAGAAATCTAATGAAGGGGAGGACAGTCAAACTTGTTTCTGGTATTGAATAATTCAGTTGCTAATACATTGTGATAGAACTAAAAAAATGGAAAAGAGCAACATATTTTGTCAGGAAATAAGATATGGCTGAGATAATGTATACCTTAAAGGGACAGTATACACCAATTTTCATATAACTGCATGTAATAGACACTAAGAATATGCACAGATATTGATCTAAAAATCCAGTATAAAACCTTTTAAAACCGTACTTAAAATCTCCCAGTTTAGCGCTGTTGATGAGGTTAGGTTGGGACACCCAGTGAAAAGGAACTGAGTAAACGAAAATAGCAGACACTCCCCACCTTCCCCCTTCCCTGCAAATGAAAAGACAGATAACATTAACAGCCAGCAGGAATCTGTAAATGCGAGTATACATCTGGCACTGTGGGCTTGGTTAGGAGTCTGAAAATCAGCACAATGTTCTTAAAAACCAAGCAAAACTATACATTTTTATAAAAACACTACCAGATGGGCTATATATATGGATTATCTGCAAAACATTCATTTTACCAAATCTAATCTACAAGAGCACTAAATATTACGTATATCCAAAGGTGTGGACACTCTTCTCCAGTATTTGCTTGATAGGTTTCCCATTTGGTAAAATGAATGTTAAAGAAAATGTCTGTGCAATCTTAATAAAAGCAGTTCAAATGTTTATGTATAAAAGACAACACACTGGATAACTGGAACTCACTTTACACACAGTAAGATTAAAAGCATAGACTGAAGAGATAGTTAGAGCATTTTGGCCAAATGGTGATATGTCCAGGTGTCATGTCAAGACCTTTCTTTGCTGTTTTTTTCCAGTGACTCAGGCATTTCCCCCCATACAGGCCTGGGTGTAAAATCCAATAGACGGATCACATCTAAGGGGCATATTTAACAATGTGCGAGCAGACAGGATACAAAGTAGCGTATCATGTCCGCTACACATCAACAAATGCCGACAGCATACGCTGTCTGCATTTATCATTGCACCAGCAGTTTTTGTGAACTGCATGTGCAATGCCGCCCCCTGCTGATTCGCAGCAGATCGGCCGCTAGCAGGGGGTGTCAATCAACCTGATCGTATTCGATCAGGTTAATTTTTGTCCCCCATCTCAGAGCAGGCGGACACGTTATGGAGCAGCGGTCTTTAGAAACAAGGGGCCTCAAGCTCCATATGAGTTTGATAAATATGCCCCTAAATATCACATAACACACAATAGACAAAACTCTGTCCATGAATGAGTACCAGTTAGTGTGTTTTGTAGTGCGTGTGTGTTAGATATTTGCCGTATTCCCTAGTGTATTGTACACCCAGCCTGCTCATGGAAAATTTGCTTGCGTAAGAGGAGGTGCTGCCCAGGTGTGGGAGATTTACGCAATTTATTTTATATGTGTGTATAATATATTTATTTTATATGTGTGTGTGTATATATTTATTTTATATGTGTGTATAATATATTTATTTTATATGTGTGTGTGTGTATATTTATTTTATATGTGTGTGTGTATATATTTATTTTATATGTGTGTATAATATATTTATTTTATATGTGTGTGTATAATATATTTATTTTATATGTGTGTATAATATATTTATTTTATATGTGTGTGTGTATATATTTATTTTATATGTGTGTATAATATATTTATTTTATATGTGTGTATAATATATTTATTTTATATGTGTGTATAATATATTTATTTTATATGTGTGTATAATATATTAATTTTATATGTGTGTATAATATATTTATTTTATATGTGTGTATAATATATTTATTTTATATGTGTGTATAATATATTTATTTTATATGTGTGTATAATATATTTATTTTATATGTGTGTATAATATATTTATTTTATATGTGTGTATAATATATTTATTTTATATGTGTGTATAATATATTTATTTTATATGTGTGTATAATATATTTATTTTGCTTGTGGAATATCGTTTCTATAGAACTGAGCACTTGTGTGACATTATCAGATGGCTTCAAATGATCGTTAATCTATTTGGCGTTATGTGATAATAGCAAAAGGTGGACAATGGATTCATGAAAATGAATATGTTTCTATTTTTATTTTTTGTATAATAAAACATCTGTTAAATAATATTACACACCTCTTGCTTTATGTTTTTGTGTTTGTGCTTGTACAAAGCTCCCTAGGAGGGCAAAAAGCCAGTTTTGTAACCTGTAAATACTGTAATTCAAATAACTGGTTTAGGCCATTTGCAGCATTTTGAGAACATGTTACAGAGCGTGGGACAAAGCCCAGTTTTCACACAAAAGCAAGAAGTGTTTAATGTCACTTTACAGTGATAGTAAATCATATAGATTTACTGCTTAACAGTGGAACCGTTATCATATAAACATGTAAACCGCTATATTCATTTTTATAATTGTGACTTTATATGTTACATTTTTTTTTTATTTTACCCACTGTTGCTCTTCCCTGTGCCCTTTCATTTCCCTTTTCTCTAGTGCAGTGATGTAGAGAGTGGTCCTCCCGGTCTCTACATAGTAGGTAATGCATGCTCCCGATAAATACCTAACTTTATAGCAATCATTTATAAGTGGCATCTCTTACTGAAAAGCCATTGTCATTAATCTCACAGCGAATTGGACTCTTCTTCACGGGGACTTCCATTAGGTATAAAAAGTGCATGCATCAGGTTTACATGAACGAGCACAGAAAGAACTGTGGGGCCACTGATCATACAGCTTAGCACATGCGTGTTACTGTGTGACAAGCCCGCACATAGGAAAAAGAAAGCTGTGTAGCTAAGCAGCTGATTGGGTATCAAACAATTGAAGAATGATGGGGGCTGTAAGAAGTAAGTTTGAAATAAGATTAAATTTAAAACCTTTAGAATTATTGGGAAAAAATATTTATAATTGTTCACACATTATTCTTTACAAATATGATTCACAGAGCCACTAACTTTACTATCACTTTAAGAGCTAGATTACAAGTAGAGAGCTAAATATTGCTTACCTGCAAGCAATATTAGAGCTCCACTTTGTAATACCAGCGCACAATATGGTATTACAAGTAAATCGCAATGCGAACGCGAGTTTGTGTTCGCATTGCGCACATGAGAGTGTTCTTTCATAGGCTCCTATGGGATCCTTTGTTCTGATGCCCTCGTGCAGTGAAGGGGGTAAGTAGCGCAGCATTTTTAAATTTACATGTGTATGCATATATAGATATATATATATATTTGTGTTAATATGTGTATATACACATATTAACACATAAATTTATATGCATATAAGCATATACATATATTTATATTGCGGTCTATGAGAACACATAGTTCCTATAGACCGCAATGTAAAAGCACTTTTCAGTGCCTTTTTTTTTTTTTTTAAACATCCCACTCCCACCAACTTTAAAGCCCCAAAACTGCCTAGTGCAGTTTTTTTTTACCTCTATTTTAAAGGCATTTCGGGCACTTTTAGAAAATTAACCAGAGATCTGATCCCTAGTTGATTTTCGGAGCGCTTATTTATACGGGAATCTTGTGGTAGCAATAACCAGCCACTTGTAATGGCTGGTTAATTTAGCGCTCCACTTGTAATCTAGCCCCAAGTGTTTTGAGAGAACTGCTATATACATAGTTTTGCAGTAGAGTGATAAATATCTGATAATATAATGTAGTCCAAGAGTGCTAAAAATAGACAGGTGAGTTGTGATCACATGGCATTTAAAAATGGATTCCCAAACCTCAATAATCCATCACAGACTATTAATATAACTATCAGCAACACTGAAATAGACTGCAGCAAGTTTTGCCATGGGCTCACATCGTTCTGCAACATGAGAAGCATCTGTGGCAAGGAAAATGTTAAAGTTTTTATTGATTACCTTGTTTATGGCTGTTTTCCATAGGTATAGAGATTTTAACAGCGATTGTACTCTTTCTTAGAAAAACTCAAAATATGATGCAAAGATCCTTCTCTGTGATAATGAAGGTGGCAATTGCAGGACAAATGCTATATCCGGTTTGTAATCATTTTGCCTCCATGGGGCCTATCTATCAAGCTCCGTACAGAGCTTGAGGGCCCGTGTTTCTGGCGAGCCTGCAGGCTCGCCAGAAATAGCAGCTAAAGACCACTGCTCCATAACCTGTCCACCTGCTCTGATGAGGCGGACAGGAATCGACGGAATTCAACCCGATCAAGTGTGATCGGGTTGATTGACACCCTCCTGCTGGCGGCCAATTGGCCACCAATCTGCAGGGGGCAGCGTTGCACCAGCAACTCACAAGAGCTGCTGGTGCAATGCTGAATACGGAGAGCATATTGCTATCAGGTCCGACAGACATTTCATAAATAGGCCTCTAAGTGTCGTTTGAAGGCAAACTCTGCTGATTGGTCAGAAAGTTTAGCTGTCCACGTATAAAGCTCAGGTTGAACTGGCTGCTCAGAATAAATATTAGGATATACAAAAAATGTTTAATTCCTCCGCTACTGGGAATTTCAGAGAAAAACTTGTTCAAAGTACCAGATGATTTTTAGCATTTTTGCTATACCTCCATTTAAACAGAAATAGAGCCTTTTTATTTTTATTTATTTACATATGAAAATTATATATATGTTAAAGTAGAAGGTACTGATCTAGGCCCATTTTGGTATATTTTATGCCACTATTTTGCCACCAAATATGATCATACAAAAAATTGTTAACTTTTTTGCAAACTTTGGGTTTCTCACTGAAATTATTTACATATAACTACTGCAGTCATAAGAAAAATGGTTATAAAAGCTTTTCTAGGATCCCCTTGTTAAAAAATAGACATACATGGCTTTGCAATTTTTTTTTTGGCAATTGTAGCTTGTAAGGTTAATTGTTGCTGTAGTATCGAGATTACACTCCCACACGACACCTCCTACCCCCTGATCCCTATGTGATCCCTCCCAAACAGCTCTCTTCCCTCTCCGCCCCCCCCCCCCCCCCCCCCGGTCACCACCATCTTAGTTACTGGCAGACAGTCAGTTAAAAAAAAAAATGTTTATAATTATGTTTTTTTAATTTATATATATATATATATATATATATATATATATATATATATATATATATATATATATATATATATATATACACATTTGTAGTGTAGTGGCCCCCCACCAAAATCTTTTTTTTTTTTTTTAGCATAGAGTCCCCCCCTCCCCCCCCCCCGTATTTTCATAGTGTAGGGCCCCATTCCTTCCTCTCCCCTGCCTTATAGTTTTTTTATAAGGCAGGGGAGAGGCCCACCCGTCTCCTTCCTTCCCTACCACCACTCTCAGCAGTGCCAATAGAGGATTGTTAGAGACCATATGAAGGTAGATACCTGCAGCCCACCAAAAGCAAGTCCTGGTTGTTACTTCACAACCTATACTGCTTGGGCTTCTTGAAGGTCCCATATAGATCTACGTTATCTGGTACAATGAGCTATGTACCTCATGTCGTAGCTCTACATAGAATTGACACAAGAGGTTAAATGAGTAAGGATGATTTAATTTTATGATTCTTTTTGTGTGTCACTGATTTGACTTCACGGCTGTCAGGTAGATTTTATTTTTCTGCTTACTCTGCATGCAAGTGTCGCTTCAACTGACTTCACTAACACATATATTTCTAAATTGCAGACCCTTTTTTAAATTGTACGTGTTGAAGACAAAAATATGTCAAAGATGCAAGTAAGTCAAAAACATGAAACGTTGCACACACATGATGTAATTCTTTATTATTGTTATTATTTTATTTTATATTCAGGGGAGGAAGACTATACTCCTGATATGTATCTTGGTGGTAAATTATTATTTTATTATTATTATTGTTTATTACGCAGTGCTATGATTGCTCTCTCTCCTTTCTGAGTAAAGTTTATATAGTCTGTGGTAGAATTGATTACATGTATATGCTTCTGTTGTTGGGTCTTCAACTCATTTTGGATTGGGTGAGGTAAGTGATTAAATATATGTCTGATTATTTCCTAAGTGGCTTTGCCAATAGTTTACCAGATTTGTTTCCTGCTCTGTAATACTTTTGTTTTGGAAATAACTGCTTCTTCTGAGTTTCAGTTTGAAGGTAAGTGGTTAATTTAGCTTGACAGTCATTCAGTTGTTTAAGGATATCTTCGTCTAAGAAGTTAAGTTTGTGGAGATAGTCTAGGTGGGAAATTTAATGGAAAAGTGTAGTATATGCAATTCTGTTTTGTTTATATAGTCCTAATTTTGGTCAGTTCCCTGTCATACAGCTTGTGTGTGCTTTCCATATAGTGCCCACATCTAGCTCTGGGATGTTGTTAATGGTAAAATCTGTTGTCTAGATCTTTAATTATTTTAGTAATAGAAAGTAATTCAACCTCCAGTTATAAGTCATTAAAGGTGCTGAAGGACACTGAAATATACTGTGGACAAGTGAGTGGACTAACCATGATGTATGTATGATTTAGGACTTGATAATGAAAGATAAAGCTATGTGACCAATCCATATATAATCCAACCAACAGTGTCCTTTGTGTGAGTGCAAGAAACGTGTAGTCTTTGAGGGTGTAAACATCTCCAGGAGTCATTAAGCTGCAAGGTTTTGACATTTTGCCATATACTTTCAATGAATATTGGAATTAGAGGTATCAAAAATTGGATCAAGTGGTATATAGAGGCCTCTGGTTCCATGACAAAAGTCCACATAAAAAATTCCACACAGAAAAAAAAAAAACACTGTCATAAATGCTCACCTGAAAAATACCCACAGGCAAAACTGCTCACATGAGAAATACGGACAACTGCTCACGCAAAAAAATATGCACATAGAATAATTCTCACATTATTTTGAGTTTAAAAAAACTAATTATTTGATATTTCAAAATGTATAATATCATATCTTCTCATTGTTTTACCTAGATGACCAGCCAGTGTCAATCTGTGGTAAGCCAGTTCCCTCCGCAGTCATCAAACAGCAACCAAACACTGAAATTACTGTAGTGGAGTAAGGGATTTCACAATGCCCATAATTCCCTATAACAATTTGTAGTTTTAGGCGACTGTTCAAGGGCTGCATCATGATGATTCCATATTCTTATTGGAAACTGGGGATCTCTACCTGCTGCACACTCAATGTATGTGGAAAATAAATACTTGAGCACCTCACTCCCTATCCTCATCTGGAAATGTGGTGGCAAGCTTATTAAAGACATTCCTGGGACAATGGTTAATGCAGCAAAAGATTTCAGCTGGAGTTTTATTTTGATATCAGTTTTAAATTCTCTCTTCAAACCAACATTGCAGAGTTTCTTTATGAGACTCTGACACAGATGGAAATAGCACTCTTGGAATGGCAATACTCACTGCATTCATGCAAACCTTCTCAAAATCTACTAAAACTTTTTGAGGCACCAGATTTGGAACCAACAGCTTTATGATTTCAAAAATTCTATTATAAGTATCCAAGTTCTTTTTCTGTAACAGAATGTAAATATATGGTGAATATGAGTTACCCACCTCGGCATGCCACGTATACAGTTGGTAAAACATGTTTGGAACTTTATCAAAGGTGCCATCTCCATAGATTGTATATTTGTTGAATTTGACCAATAGTTCTTTATAACCTTAAACCATAATTATATCTGGATCATCCACACCTGAATCATGAAGCATTAAGTAAAAGTTCACTTTGGGTAAAAACAAAAAACAAAAAAGTCCAGGGTTATAACTTTCTGGAAATATGTACAATTAGAAATAAAGCTTGGTAACAACGATATGCACATTAGATATAAATATGCAGTTACAGAGGCTAAACTATGTGAAAAAAGAGAAGTATATTTATTGCAAACCACAGGCAGCTTGAACCCAAAGCTCCCCCGGGAGCAGCATCTTAGTTTATCCTAGTGTCAGCATTTCAGTTTCACTTTCGAAAGGATAAAAATATTATAATAATATAATTCTGTTTAAACATTCTTACATGTAACCATTTGTCCTTGTGAGCAATTTTCTGTGTGGGTATTTTTCGTATGAGCATTTATTTATTTTTTCTGTGAGGAATTTTCCTTTGGTCTTAATTCATGTCTGCATTTATCTGGTCAACCCAAAGTGACTAACAATAATACAAAATAAAAAAGTAACCAACATAGGCACACACAAACATATATGCAGCTTTTATGCAGCTTATCTGCAAAACGCTGACTATAAAATATCACATGACCATATCTATGTAAAAAATGAACATATTTTACCTCAAATTTTCTTCAGCTCACCAGAGTAAGTGCTCTGTGTATAGTTATCATTCAGCTACTGTCATCTGCATCGTGAAAAAAAAAAGAATCAGCATCAAAATTGCTAAGCTCACATTATGCTTTAATGTGATTTTGTGGGATTTCACCATAATCTCACAAGATTTCACATTAAAGTTCCCTAAACTGAGGAGTGAAATAAAGTGACTGTACTCGCACATGCCAGATGCATGCTTCCTTGCAAGTCCTAGGACTAGCATCCTGATTGGATATAGAAACAAAAAGAAAGTGAGTGCACACGCTGCTCTAAGTATAGAAATTTAATAGAGTGCAAATAACGCAAGATATAAAGCACTTACAATGTGTATAAGGATAAAAGCTTGTAAAAAGAAATCAAACTGGAAATCCACACATTTACAAGTCCCACAGGGTACCTCTGTTCTATGAGCCATCCGATCTTGTGAGTTGGTTCCTTCCACACGATTAATCAACCAAAGGGATCTTCCTATACAGCCACTACAGGACCTTAACCTGAAGAAGAAGAATATAGTGCTGGTGGCTGTTAGTTCCAGCGTTGAAGTCCCGTTGCTCACAGTCTTCAACGTGAGTCACACTCTAGGCCAGTAGGGGTCAAAAGTTCTCTCTACACATTTCGTCTGGTCACGGTCAGACTTTGTCAAGAGTGAAGGAAGGGGCATATCCCCTACAGGTATAAATAGTATCCACCGCTAAAAGCTCATTGGTTATATTACATATTACATGTTTCTAGCACCCTTAATACCTTAGCGCCAGTACGTGATTGCTTAGATTCATCCTGATTGGATGTGGCTATTGAGGAGATTTTTAGGTAAATTAACTTCTTTTTCATATAGAGAATTTCATGTGATATTTTCTAGTCAGCCTTTTAAAGCTATGCTACAATGCTTTGAAGCAATTTCCATTCGGGTAACATTTCCCGTAAAAGCACCATTTGTTCATGGTATAAGTTAATCTAACAGGAGCAGAGATATGTTTAAATCCCATAATGAAATCAACAGAATTACAGAATATATATTATGCTTCATACATTCTTTATTATTCTGTGATCTAGCTGTTTTTTCTTCTCCTTTGTATTTACTTCTTTACAGCAGGTGACTTTTAGCAGCGTATTTACATGCACCATTCCTAGCTATAATTTACACCTCAATGTGTATGTAAATTGCACACCTGGAATTGCTTTTAAAGCACACACACAATTTAAAAATGGCATGAACACACAATGCACCACCTGCAGGTTCCTTTCTGCAGGTCTGTAACTATCAGGTTTCTTGATGATGTCACAGTCTTTGGGAAAAATCAGCATGAGTTGTTTGTTAGCCACAGCAAGAAAAAAACAGCAAGCGTAGTAGTATAAGCTTTATGCAAAATGCCAATATTGTACACGTGTAAGACAGTTATAGATTTCTACAGCAGAATAATGGAAACATTGCAAGACCCCATAATTGCATTTTTAAGAACAACTTAAGGCATTTGGGAAATCTTTTTTTAAATGGATTATCAACAAGGAATGCTGAGTCGTTAAAACACCATTAAATCCCAAAGATCGACCTAATTATTGTTAATAAGGCATTAAAACTGTAATAACCTAGAGCCACTTACAGAGGTACCACAGCAGAAAATGAAAGAGAGTTACAGTTTCTTCTTGTGTTTATTTCGTTTATTCTAATGTGTAAAGGGTAGTTTATGGAAACTCAAAAAAATTACCCGCAAAAGAAGAAATCTAAGATACATTTCAAATTAGGTCAAATATTTTACAGTGTATAGAGAAGAGTGATGTCAATACAAAACAAATGAAACACACTGGACTTAGGGTTGCCACCTCGGCCATGTTTTCCTGGACACTTACTCATGCTGTAGGGTGTGAAGGGAGGAACATGTATTGTGCTGTTCATCAGCACTATTCATGTGATGTCCAGAGGCACAATACGTGTTCCGTCTGCTTACCTTGCAGTATGTGTAACTCATAAGTGTCCAGTAAAACATGGCCGAAGTGGCAATCCTAACTGGACTAAGGAGAAAAAATTCACCCTATTCAAAAACAAAAAAAACATTTTTTTGAGCTTTTGATCTCGGCTGCACCTTCCACGACAATTAACCTTAACCTTTACAATTATCCATTTCCCTGAGTCAAAACTCCTTATTTTTGTAAGCTATCAAATGTGAACCTGCTTGTTGCAAGTTATGATGTTATGTGTGTTATCCAACCGCAATTATAGTTTTAGCCCTCAAAACTTGTTAGTTTGAGGTAAATGATATACCCTGCTCTGATGAGAATAGTCATGTGCGAGCAATAGACGGCACTGCACATGGATTTCATTGTGCAATATTAAATGCAGGCAGAAGATGTACATTATAAGCTGCCAGCTTTCTGCAATAATGTCTAATTTAATAAATCTGGGCCAAAGTTGGCCTATCCTTAAAGAATTTAGCCACTTAAAGGCAACCAAATTTTCAGTGCTTATTATTTTTATTTTAACTCTAATTGATTGAGCAATTAGCCTTTATATCTGTTTGGTGATGCAGTTTCCTAATGTCATCCAATATGGAGGGAGTAATACCAGTTTGCTTTGTTCATGTGCACAACCAAGTTACATATAAAAACTATTTGGAGTACTCAGTAATAAGTAGGTAAGTATAGAAGGGGACCATTTAAATGTGGAATTCAACATGTGAAAAATGCCCCAATAAATGTGTTGTTAAAGGGACAGCTTACACTTTAGTCATCTTAAAGTCTTACCTTAGATCAAGCTGCAAATAACACTCCTGCACCTTTTCTATATCATGCAGCAGGAATAGGAAAACGTTATTATAAAATAAATATAGTTTCTGGCCACTTTGAATGGCTACCAAGCTCTGAAATACTGTTGATGTTCCTAATGAATTGGGATGTGAAGATACACGCCTTTCAAATCCACAGTATTCATGAATTGTCCCTGGAGGACAAGGAGGAGGATAAATCTGATTGTTTCCATCTTGAAGAAGGGAACCCTGAAGAATTTGTTTAGACATTTTAAATCCAGAATGGGACAACACATTCCTTCCTTTTTTGGGACAACAAAAATATTTGAGTAGAAACTTTTTCCCATCTCTCCTAAAGGAACTGGAACAATCACAACCATAATCTGTAGATATGAAACGCACTGGAGAAAGGTCAGTCTCTTTTCTGGCCTCTTTGATGCCCAGGACAAATAAAACTGCCTCTTGGAGGCCGAGACCTGAAACCTATCCTGTAGCCATGGGAAAGAATTTCCTATACCCAAGGGTCCTGGACAGACTGGCCCAAACCCCCTGAAATGGAGATGCCGCTGGCTTGGGGGCTGATCCTTCATGTGGATTTGGAGTCAGGAACTAACTTCATGGACTGCTTGTTCTTGTTCCAGACTGGATTTGGTTTCCTCTAGAACGTTCAGGCTTGGTTGAAGAGTTTCTCTGTGCTTTATTCTGATGAAAGGACCAAAACCTTCTTACTGATCTGCTTTAATGTCTAGACTTTTTGTCCCAAGGAAGGAAAGCTCCATTTTCTACAGTGATGGTCGAAATAATGGAATATCCGGGGGCAAACACGGTCTTTCCTTTAAAGACAAAGGATAGTAATCCAGATTTTGAGATCATATCCAGAGACTAGGATTTCAGCCAAAGTGCCATTCTGCCTAGAACCACCAGACTGGTATTTAGCATTGATGCATACAATTTGTATAATTGCATCACAATGGAAAGAGTTAGCTATTTTAAGCCCCTGAATGCGACCCCAGATCGCCTCTAAGGGAGATTCAACCATAATCAACTTAGATAAAGAATCACACCAAAAGGCTGCAGCGCCTTCTATGGCAGCAATGCTTACTGCTGGTTGAAACAGCAGACCCCATTGCAGGAAAGTCTTCATAATATATCCTTCTAGTTTTCTATCCATTGGGTGCTTGAAAGCATTACTATTCTCTAGTGGAATGGTGGTTCTCTTAGCTAGGGTAGAGATAGCTCCATCAACCTTTGGAATGGTGTTCCACAAGTCTAGGGGAAAACTAGGAATAGGGAATAACTTTTAAAGGAGGATGAAGGAGCAAAAGAAATCCCAGACTTCTCCCCTTCTTTGGAAATGATAACAGCTATCAGAGAAGGGACAGGAAAGACTTTAGGAGTCCATGGCTTGATCTTAAAAATTATGGCTAATTTCTGTACCGGTTTGTCCTCAGTCAGTTTAGACTGCATTATTCCCAAAGTACTCAGAACTTCCTTAAGCAAATACTTAAGATGTTCCATTTTGAACCTAAAGCGAGAAATCCTCATTGTCCTTGTCAACATCCTTAGATGGATCAGAGGAAAATAGTTCACCCTCTGAACTAGGCAGTGATTCTTCACCATTCGAGTCCTGCAATTGTCAACAACAAATCCAGCAGAACTACTGTTCCTCGGCTCAGAAGAACAATGCTTAAGCTTTCTTTTGCATTTGCCAGAGGGTTGCATAGCTCCCAAAGCCGCAGACCTCACAGATTGTAATTGAGATGTGAAATCTGGAGAAAGAGAGGATATGTCACCCTGAGATGTTGGGACAGGTTTGTTTTGCCCAAGATCTTGAGTCTGAGGTGTAGTGTGCAGGAGAGCACACTACCGTAGACTGATTGCTAGAGCCTGCAAACGAAGTGATCGGGTCAACGCATACTAAAGTATTCTGTGAGCTAGGACCCGCAGAGTGAGACTGTAGAACAGACGTCAAGCAAGTACTGCAAAGCTGAGCTAGATGACACACTGGGCAAGATTACAAGTCACGCGGTATGGGTTTTCCATGCACAAAATGGTCCTTTCACAATCAATAACCATTGTGCACATATTACAAGTCTTGAAATGGCTTGATTGCGCGCACAATCACCTTTTACACAACAATCCTTTTCGCGCTTGAAGAGCTGTAGTTAACAGTTTTCTACAACATAAAAATTTCACAATACACTTCAAAAATACATTACAAAGTACAGCTACACTCATATTAACACTGTCTAATAAAAATTATTTAAAAAACATATTGCACCCACAAGTTATAAGGGCTAAAAGATATGAGATCTCGGGTGTCAGAAAAAAAAGCAGATGCAGGGATTTTACATTGACATACATACAAATACATAGAGAAACATGGATTTATATGTATAAACATAAGTTTAACTATGGAGATAATGAAAATATTTCACATTACAATCTTATGCACATTAAACAATATCTCAGATGGATTTTCAAAGAGATATTCGCATATAGATCTCAAGATATCTAGACATATATCTTCATATACATGTCTCGGTATAAATAGATATATCAGTCTAAAAATCATCACATACAGTTAAATATTTATTTATAAATAAATAGAAGATATTCCGTTATGAAAACATTTTCGCAATATGAAATGTTCGCATTTTCATGTCGATGTTTCTAGGAGAATACTTCATGGGCTTTGCACAACAGATTAGGGTTTTTGTGGGGGTTTTTTCTATTTGTCTTCTCCATTGACTTCTTTGGGGAATACGTTAACACACATGATTTGGCTGCTTATATTACGAGGGTTAACATGTGCAAAATAAGTTATTTTGCAACTTGTAATACCTGCGCAACCCAAAATGTGAAAAAGCCATAACGCGTGCAGTGTTTTCGCAACTGATTTACCGTGCCACTTGTAATCTTGCCCACTATGTTTAATTTACATAGCAGACATTTCTTGTTGTCAATAAGGACCTCTATGTGATTCCCTTCAGAAGCCACAACATTTTGTCCAACAGCCCCTGACTGCTCCATCGTACCTCTCACTCACAGCACCAGGAAAATATATTTAACCAATCCTGTACATATAGAAAAAGAGGTGAGTGACAATCAGGGAGACTCACTGGAATGCCTCCTGATAAAATTAAAAAGTGAGTGGCACCATTAAAAAAAATCTAAAGTCTAAAGACCGCTGCTCCATAACCCTGTCCAACCTGCTCTGATCAGGTGGACAGGAATAGCCGCAATTCAACACGATCGAATACACCTCCCTGCTGGCGGCCGATTGGTGGCAAGTCTGCAGGGGGCGGCGTTGCACCAGCAGCTCTTGTGAGCTGCTGTTGCAATGCTGAATAGGAAGAGCGTATTGCTCTCCTCATTCAGTGAAGTCTTGCGGACCTGATCCGCACTGTAGGATCAGGTCCGCAAGACCTTTCTTAAATAGGCCCCCAATCCTCAAAAAAATTCTTTACTGAGACCCAGAAATGCTCCGGTTAGGAGTCTTACCACCTCCTGCAGAGCCTTCAACGCAGTCAATCTTTTATGATCCGATGCACTGCTGAAACTTTCCTGCAGCTGGAAAATTCTGTTAACCTCCAAGCCGCTACAGGACAGATCGATAAAAGGTGCGATTCTACCCAAGTTTCTCCAGTGACGGCCGTGCTAGCACTGGTCCCCCTATAGCCGCATGATTGCTAGAGACTGCTTGAAAAGTGCTCTGGTGCTAAAAGTAAGCAGTCCGGAGTGCAGGCTGTGCTCATAAAGAACTATATTGTCCCATCACTGAGCCTCTGATGGTCTAAAACAGTACACAGTACCACCAGAACACATGCACACAGAGCATCTGAGATGTAGGCACTAGCCATTTAGCAGGGGAGCCCATGAACATACAAAGTGCAGATCCATCACTCACACTGAGCCCAAACTGAACTGCACAAGAAGGAATCCCCCAATGGAAACTAGGCAACTCAACATCACATAAATCCTGCAACATGAAACAGAGCATTAGTCCCCTGTAACTGACAGGTCAGGACCAGTATATGGAAGAAAAAGCATCACTGGCATACAGTGGGAGGCTACTGAACTTACCTACGACACCCCAGGACTGCTGAGACACTCGACAATACTGGAGAGATAAACAAAGGATAGCAAGAACTCCCTTAACCCTCTCTTCTAGGAACTATCCATTGAGGGTTTCAGTAGGAATAAAATTCTTTGCAGAGTAACTCTATCTTTGTCTACATCCTAGATGAGGCAAAGAACTACTGGGAGGGATGGAGAAGTTGGAGAGATAGTTAAATGCTCTAGTTGGGCTGTCTTTGCCTCCTCCTGGTGGCCTGGTGATGTAATCGTGGACTCACACTACCATTAGAAAAAAAGTACTTTTCATAACAGAAGTACAGTAAATTTGATTTTTTTTTCTTTTTTAAATTGTATCATCTATCCAAATCATGAAAATTTAAATTTTGAGTTCCATTAAACTAAGCAACCCGAAACCATACACAACCTTATAGCAAGCTCAATGTACCTAAAATAATATATCACATTAAATGTCACTATTATTTTTATTATTGTTATTTGTTTACATCATATAAATTATTTGATAACCGTGTTAAATTTTGATATGACTCACTGAGGAATGCACAAAAACTTCCTCCTTACTTTTGTCTAAAAAGAAAATGTTTACATCATAAATTTCCTAGTGTTTCTAGCATCATTAAATTCTATTCAGAGCATAGACTTTATTTTTCTGACTTCTCTGTGTTAATTTCCTGTAGATGTGAAATCACCTTCATTAACACATGAGCTCATTAATCCATAGTGACAACACAATTATATGCAATCACTAGATTGTAATGTTTTATAGATTACTGTGGTTAATAGACAAACGCACATTGACATTTTCTCTCATATTGTTGGACATGCTTTTCTCCCTTTAAGGATGCTTGCTATGATTATTATTATTATTATTTAGATATTGTGCTTGAAGATTTTCATATTTAAAAAAAAACAGATGGTTAAAGCAGATCTTCTTTTTTTACCAGCCCAGCATAAAAAAAATAAATACCAATAAAAAACGACAAACTAAAGAAATAAATAAATAAAAAGAATACGATGTCTGGATTTCCATATGCTCAGAAAAGAGGACTTTAATTTTTTACCTCAAGTTGCACAGTTTCATGTTGATCGCTTAATACATAACAATTCATAGAAAACGCTTTGAAAGAAACTAACACATGTTGTGTTTTAAGAACTATAAACAGTTTGTAATATTTGCAAACTGATGACTTTATATTTGGACAGGTATATTAGCACTTGTCGATTCACAGAGGTTCTGAATCTTTTTTTTTTTTTTTTAGAAATACCTAAATACAAGTGTTTAGTTGATGTGTTATTTACAGTGTTTTTAGGCTGTGCAAACAGTCGACTAGATTACGAGTTGTGCGTTAGGCTTAAAAAGCAGCGTTAAGAGGTCCTAACGCTGCTTTTTAACGCCCGCTGGTATTACGAGTCTTGAAGTTACAGGCTCACCACTCACTTTTTTGGCTAGACTTGGAAATACCGCAAATCCACTTATGTAAATTGCGTATCCTCTTTTTTCAATGGGACTTGCATAGCGCCGGTATTACGAGTCTGCCAAAAAGTGAGCGGTAGACCCTCTCCTGTCAACACTGGTACCGCATTTTAAAGTCAGTAGTTAAGAGTTTTACACTACAACGCCGTAGCATAAAACTCTTAACTAAAGTGCTAAAAAGTACACTAACACCCATAAACTACCTATTAACCCCTAAACCGAGGCCCTCCCGCATTGCAAACACTAAAATAAAATTTTTGACCCCTAATCTGCCGAACCGGACATCGCCGCCACTATAATAAATATATTAACCCCTAAACCGCTGCACTCCCGCCTTGCAAACATTAGCTAAATATTATTAACCCCTAATCTGCCGTCCCTAACATTGCCGACACTTACCTACATTTATTAACCCCTAATCTGCCGCCCCCAACGTCGCCGCCACTATACTAAAGTTATTAACCCCTAAATCTAAGTCTAACCCTAACACCCCCTAACTTAAATATAATTAAAAGAAATCTAAATAAAAATTCCTATCATTACCTAAATTATTCCTATTTAAAAATAAATACTTACCTATAAAATAAACCCTAAGCTAGCAACAATATAACTAATAGTTACATTGTAGCTATCTAAGGTTTTATGTTTATTTTACAGGCAAGTTTGTATTTATTTTAACTAGGTAGAATAGTTAATAAATAGTTATTAACTATTTAATAACTACCTAGCTAAAATAAAGACAAATTTACCTGTAAAATAAAACCTAACTTAAGTTATACTAACACCTAACACTACACTATAATTAAATTAATTCCCTAAATTAAATACAATTAAATAAAATTATCTAGTACAAGTACAAAAAAAACAAAACACTAAATTACAGAAAATAAGAAACAAATTACAAGATTTTTAAACTAATTACAACTAATCTAATCCCCCTAACAAAATAAAAAAGCACCCCCAAAATAAAAAAAGCCCTACCCTTCACTAAATTACAAATAGCCCTTAAAAGGGCCTTTTGCAGGGAATTGCCCCAAAGTAATCAGCTCTTTTACCTGTAAAAAAATTACAAATCCCCCCTCAACATTAAAACCCACCACCCACACAACCAACCCTACTCTAAAACACACCCAATACCCACTTAAAAAAACCTAACACTAAGTCTTCATCCAACCGGGCCGAAGTCCTCAACGAAGCCGGGAGAAGTCTTCATCCAAGCCGGGCGAAGTGGTCCTCCAGACGGGCAGAAGTCTTCATCCAGACGGCATCTTCTATCTTCATCCATCCGGCGCGGAGCGGGTCCATCTTCAAGACATCTGATGCGGAGCATCCTCTTTCTTCCGACGGCTACCACTGAATGAAGGTTCCTTTAAATGACGTCATCCATGATGGCGTCCCTTCAATTCCGATTGGCTGATAGAATTCTATCAGCCAATCGGAATTAAGGTAGAAAAAATCCTATTGGCTGATTGGATCAGCCAATAGGATTGAAGTTCAATCCTATTGGCTGATCCAATCCGCCAATAGGATTAAGCTGGCATTCTATTGGCTGTTCCAATCAGCCAATAGAATGCCAGCTCAATCCTATTGGCTGATTGGATCAGCCAATAGGATTGAACTTCAATCCTATTGGCTGATTGCATCAGCCAATAGGGGGCGCGATCCGATAAAGATCGTAGTTTGCGGCGCAAGCGAGGGAATCCCCGCCGCCCACAGTTTCAGCTTGCAACTCGAGCTATCCTATATACGGCGCCGTCAGAGGTTAAAGTGCTGTAAGTCTGACAAACCAGCGATGTCCAGAAATCTGCGTAAGTACAAATTTCTGGAGTTGCCAGTGACTTACGGCACTTTAGAAACTGCCGGCGCCTACAAAACCTGACTAAAGTTATTAAATCTCCCGTACTGTCTAACACGCCTCCCAAACATAGCCCGACACGTCTAACCCTCTATCCGCTATCCCCCCTCACTATCCTAACAATAAAACATGTATTAACCCCTAAACCGCCGCTCCCGGACCCCGCCGCCACCTAATAAAGTTATTAACCCCTAAACCGCCGCTCCCGGACCCTGCCGCCAGCTATATTAAATCTATAACCCCCTAATGTGAGCCCCTACCCCGTCGCCATCTACCTTACCTACCCCCTAAAGTGAGCCCCTACCCCGCCGCCATCTATCTTACCTACCCCCTAAAGTGAGCCCCTACCCCGCCGCCATCTACCTTACCTACCCCCTAAAGTGAGCCCCTACCCCGCCGCCATCTATCTTACCTACCCCCTAAAGTGAGCTTCTACCCCGCCGCCATCTATTTTAAAAATATTAACCCGTAATTTAATCCCCCTACACTGCCGCCGCCTATATTAAACACATTAACCCCTAATCTAATCCCCCTACTCCGCCGCCAGCTATATTAACTATATTAACCCTAATTATATTAGGGTTAATCTAGTTAATATAGTTATTATATTATATATATTAACTATATTAACCCTAATTATATTAGGGTTAATATAGTTAATATCGTTATTATATTATATATATATTAAGTATAATAACCCTATCTAACTCTAACATCCCTAACTAAATTCTTATTAAAATAAATCTAATTAATATTAATGTTATTAATTAAAATATTCCTATTTAAATCTAAATACTTACCTATAAAATAAACCCTAAGATAGCTACAATGTAATTAATAATTACATTCTAACTATTTTAGGGTTTATATTTATTTTACAGGTAACTTGGTATTTATTTTAACTAGGTACAATAGCTATTAAATAGTTAATAACTATTTAATAGCTACCTAGTTAAAATAATTACCAATTTACCTGTAAAATAAATACTAACCTAAGTTACAATTAAACCTAACACTACACTATCAATAAATCGGATTGAACTTGAATCTGATTGGCTGATTCAATCAGCCAATCAGATTTTTCTACCTTAATTCCGATTGGCTGATAGAATCCTATCAGCTAATCGGAATTCGACGGACGCCATCTTGGATGACGTCATTTAAAGGTACCTCATTCTACGTTCAGTCTTCGTTCAGGATGGATGCTCCGCGGTGGAGGAGCGAAGAAAGAAGATTGAAGATGCCGCTTTGCTTGAAGACATCAACGGATGGAAGAAGACTTCACTGCCGCTTGATTGAAGACATCGCCCGGATCGGATGAAGAGTTCTGCCCGGCTGGGTGAAGACAAGGTAGGGAGATCTTCAGGGGGGTAGTGTTAGGTTTTTTTTAAGGGGGGTTTGGGTGGGTTTAGAATAGGGGTATGTGGGTGGTGGGTTGTAATGTTGGGGGGGTATTGTATGTTTATTTCAATGCAAAAGAGCTGTTTTCTTTGGGGCATGCCCCGCAAAAGGCCCTTTTAAGGGCTGGTAAGGTAAAACTTTTTTAATTTAGAATAAGGTAGGGAATTTTTTTTATTTTGGGGGGCTTTATTATTTTATTAGGGGGCTTAGAATAGGTGTAATTAGCTTAAAAATCTTGTAATATTTTTTTTATTTTTTGTAATTTAGTGTTTGTTTTTTTTGTAATTTATTTTATTTTATTTTATTGTATTTTAGTTTAGATATTTGTAGTTTATTTATTTTATTGATAGTGTAGGTGTATTTGTAACTTAGGTTAGGATTTATTTTACAGGTAAATTGATAATTATTTTAACTAGGTAGCTATTAAATAGTTATTAAGTATTTAATAGCTATTGTACCTAGTTAAAATAAATACCAAGTTACCTGTAAAATAAATATAAACCCTAAAATAGTTAGAATGTAATTATTAATTACATTTTAGCTGTCTTAGGGTTTATTTTATAGGTATGTATTTAGATTTAAATAGGAATATTTTATTTAATAACATTAATATTAATTAGATTTATTTTAATAAGAATTTAGTTAGGGATGTTAGAGTTAGATAGGGTTATTATACTTAATATATATATAATATAATAACGATATTAACTATATTAACCCTAATATAATTAGGGTTAATATAGTTAATATAGCTGGCGGCGGTGTAGGGGGATTAGATTAGGGGTTAATGTGTTTAATATAGGCGGCGGCGGTGTAGGGGGATTAGATTAGGGGTTAATATTTTTAAAATAGATGGCGGCGGGGTAGGAGCTCTCTTTAGGGGGTAGGTAAGATAGATGGCGGTGGGGTAGGGGCTCACTTTAGGGGGTAGGTAAGGTAGATGGCGGCGGGGTAGGGGCTCACTTTAAGGGGTAGGTCAGATAGATGGCGGCGGGGTAGGGGCTCACTTTAGGGGGTTGGTTAGGTAGATGGCGGCGGGGTCCGAGAGTGGCAGTTTAGGGGTTTATAACTTTATTAGGGATTGCGGCGGGGGATCGCGGTTGACAGGTAGATAGACATTGCGCATGCGTTAGGTGTTAGGTTTTATTTAGCAGGTAGTTTAGGGAGTTACGGTGCTCCAATAGACAGCGTAAGGCTTACTACGGCTGCATTTTGTGGCGAGGTGAAAATGGAGTAAGATTTCTCCATTTTCGCCACGTAAGTCCTTACGCTGTATATTGGATACCAAACTGCGCTGGTTTGGTATACCTGCCTATGGCCCAAAAAACTACGGGCAAAGGCAGAAATATACGGGCGTAACTTCTAGGTTAAGCCATATATAGGATACCAAACCAGCGCAAATTTCGGCGTCGCCGGCTTTTGCGGGCGACGCTGCATATCGGATCGGGCCCAGGATTTTTTCTACCTTAATTCCGATTGGCTGATAGAACTCTATTAGCCAATCGGAATTGAAGGGACGCCATCATGGATAAAAGAGCTGATTACTTTGGGGCAATGCCCCGCAAAAGGCCCTTTTAACCCCTTAAGGACCAGCGACGTACCCTGTATGTCGCTGGCCTTTTTTTGGGAGTTGATTGTTTTATAACGTGGTCTTGCCACCAGCGTTGAGACTGCTCTATTCCACAAAGCCTTCTGGAGGGAGGGCATTAATAGCGTGTTCTTGCTAGACTTGTGCTATTATGTCCTGAAAAAACCCTTAACGACCAGTGACATACAGGGTACATTGTGGTCATTAAGGGGTTAAGGGCTATTTGTAATTTAGTGTAGGGTAGGGCATTTTTATTTTGGGGGAGCTTTTTATTTTGTTAGGGGGATTAGATTAGGTGTAATTAGTTTAAAAATCTTGTAATTTGTTTATTATTTTCTGTAATTTAGTGTTTGTTTGTTTTTGTACTTTAGCTAATTTTATTTAATTGTATTTAATTGTATTTAATATAGGGAATTAATTTAATTATAGTGTAGTGTTAGGTATTAGTGTAACTTAGGTTAGGTTTTATTTTACAGGTAAATTTGTCTTTATTTTAGCTAGGTAGTTATTAAATAGTTAATAACTATTTAGCAACTATTCTACCTAGTTAAAATAAATACAAACTTGCCTGTAAAATAAAAATAAAACCTAAGATAGCTACAATGTAACTATTAGTTATATTGTAGTTAGCTTAGGGTTTATTTTATAGGTAAGTATTTAGTTTTAAATTTTCTTTAGATTTATTTAAATTATATTTAAGTTGGGGGGGTTAGGGTTAGACTTGTAGGGGTTAATAACTTTAATATAGTGGCGGCAACATTGGGGGCAGCAGATTAGGGGTTAAAAAAGTGTAGGTAGGTGGCAGCGACATTGGGGGCGGCAGATTAGGGGTTAATAAATATAATGTAGGTGGCGGCGGTGTCCGGAGTGGCAGATTAGGGGTTAATAGTTATAATGTAGGTGTCGGCAATGTCGAGGGCGTCAGATTAGGGTTAATATGTGTAAGATTAGGGGTGTTTAGACTCGGGTTCATGTTAGGGTGTTAGGTGTAAACATAAATTTTATTTCCCCATAGGAATCAATGGGGCTGCGTTAAGGAGTTTTACGCTGCTTTTTTGCAGGTGTTAGACATTTTTTCAGCCGGCTCTCTCCGTTGATTCCTATGGGGAAATCGTGTACAAGCATGCACAACCAGCTCACCGCTAACCTAAGCAGCGCTGGTATTGGAGTGCGGCAATCAGCAAAATTTTGCTCAACGCTCACTTCTTCTCTGGTTTGTAAAAACCCGTAATACCAGTGCTGTCTGTAAGTGAGCGGTGAGCATAAACTGCTCGTTAGCACTGCACAGCCTCTAACGCAAAACTCGTAATCTAGGTGAGTGATTGGGAGGAATAGAAATACTGCAGATAACAGAAGCCTGCCAATCTTAAAGGGACACAAAACCTAAAAAAAAATATTTCATGATTCAGATAGAGCATGCAATTTTAGGCAACTTTCTAATTTACTCCTATTATAGTTTTTTCTTTGTTCTCTTGCTATCTTTATTTCATAAAGCAGGAATGTAAGCATAGGAGCTGGACCATTTTAGGTTCAGCACCTGGGTAGCGCCTGCTGATTGGTGGCTAAATGTATCCACCAATCAGCAAGTGCTACCCAGGTGCTGAACCAAAATTGGGCTGGCTCCTATGCTTACATTTCTGCTTTTTCAAATAAAGATAGCGTGAGAACAAAGGAAAATGCATAATAGGAGTAAATTAGAAAGTTGCTTAAAATTGCATGCTCTATCTGAATCATGAAAGAAAAAAAATTGAGTTTTGTTTCTCTTTAAGTTCTCTGCTCTGGTGAGATTATCTAAGAAGTTTAGTCAGGAAGAAAGGAAACCTTTTTCTCACTATGCAGTGTTCTGGATGTGTAGAAGAAACACATGCATTACGAGATAACGCTCAAAAAAGCCTCCAAAGTTTTTGCAGGATTTCTCTTTTTTTACTGAGGTTTTTGCACAGGTTTTTGCACATTACACTGTATAAAATATGGCAGTTTACAGGGAAAATAAGCATACAAGGTGTTATCAAGCTGTGACAGTACAGTGAATGGACAATAAAACAATACCTTACTTCAGGAATAACTATATGAGAATAATAACTTGTAAGCTAAGTACATAAATTAAGACATGTTTAGTAACAGCAAACAAACACATTTTATTATTAGTAGGATAAAACAAACATATATGAAACTCTTTTTTTTTCCCTTCTAATGGATTATGGCATTAAAGGGACATGAAACTCAAACATTTTCTTTTATGATTCAGATAGAGAATACAATTTTAAAAAAAATTCCAATTTACTTGAATTATTTAATTTGCTTCCTTCTGTTTTTTTTTTTATCTTTTGCTGAAAGGTTTATCTAGGTAAGCTCAGGAGCAGAAAAGACACTAGGTTCTTGCTGCTGATTGGTGGCTGCATATACAGTATATACCGACTGTCATTGGCTGACCCATGTGTTCAGTTAGAAACCAGTAATGCATAGCTGTTCCTTCAACAAATGATACCATGAGAATGAAACAAATTAGATAATAGAAGTCAATTAGAAAGTTGTTTAAAATTGTATTCTATATCTGAATCATGAAGGATTTTTTGGGTTTCATGCCCCTTTAATGTAACTACTGTACTGGCCTCTCTTGGGACAGGTAGGTCAGTAATATTACGGCAGTTGGTAGTTACGTGATGGCCACTCTTGGACCATTTGATAAATGTATAATAGTAAATGCAGAGAGAATAATGGTAAAGCAAATTAAGCTAATATGATTTTTGGGGGTCAATTTATCAAAGTCTGAGCAGACATCGGGGGTAGTTATCATTGTGTCAACTTTCCTGCCTTCGCCGGCCCAATACGCCCGCCTAAGCTCGCCTACCTTCGCCGCCGCGGACCTGAAAAAATATGCCTAAGTTATCAAAAAAAGCTGTCAAAAAGCCGCGGGGCGATGAGCAGCGGACTGTGAGAGTTATCACTCATCCGATCTCGCTGCTCTTCGGCTGTTTGACAGCTTTCTGTTCTACCCCCTATACCGGCGCCCCCGGAGCCCCCCGCAACTAAATAAAGTTACTAACCCCTAAACCGCCGCTCCTAGACCCTGCCGCAAGTCTTATAAATGTATTAACCCCTAAACAGCCGCTCCTAGACCCTGCCGTAAGTCTTATAAATGTATTAACCCCTAAACCGCCGATCCTAGACCCTGCCGTAAGTCTTATAAATGTATTAACCCCTAAACCGCCGCTCCTAGACCCCGCCGCAAGTCTTATAAATTTTGTTAACCCCTAAACCGCCGCTCCCGGACACCGCTGCCACCTACATTATACCTAGTAACCCCTATCCTGCCCCCCCTATACCGTCGCCCTCTATAATAAAGTTATTAACCCCTATCCTGCTGATCCCGCACCTCGCCGCAAATAAATAAATAGTTTAACCCCTAAACCGCCGCTACCTGAACCCGCCGCAACCTATATTAAATTTATTAACCCCTATCCTGCCCCCCACTGCACCGCCACCACTGTAATAAAATTATTAACCCCTAAACCTAAGTCTAACACTAACCCTAACACCCCCCTAACTTAAATATTAATTAAATAAATCTAAATAATATTTCTATTATTAACTAAGTTAATCCTATTTAAAACTAAATACTTACCTGTAAAATAAACCCTAATATAGCTACAATATAAATAATAATTATATTGTAGCTATCTTAGGATTTATTTTTATTTTACAGGTAACTTTCAATTTATTTTAACTAGGTACAATAGCTATTAAATAGTTATTAACTATTTAATAGCTACCTAGCTAAAATAAAGAGAAATTTACCTGTAAAATAAAAACTAACCTAAGTTACAATTACACCTAACACTACACTATACTTTAATAAATTATTCCTATTTAAAACTAAATACTTACCTGTAAAATAAACCCTAAGATAGCTACAATGTAATTAATAATTACATTGTAGCTATCTTAGGATTTATATTTATTTTACAGGTAACTTTGTATTTATTTTAGCTAGTTAGAATAGTTATTAAATAGTTATTAACTATTTAATAACTACCTACCTAAAAGAAATACAAAATTACCTGTAAAATAAATCCTAACCTAATTTACAATTAAACCTAACACTACACTATCATTAAATAAATTAAATAAACTACCTACAAATAACTACAATTAAATACAATTACATAAACTAACTAAAGTACAAAAAATAAAAAAAGCTAAGTTACAAAAAATAAAAAAAATAAGTTACAAACATTTAAAAACATATTACAACAATTTTAAGCTACTTGCACCTAATCTAAGCCCCCTAATAAAATAACAAACCCCCCCAAAATAACCCTATTCTACATTAAAAAAGTTCAAAGCTCTTTTACCTTACCAGCCCTTAAAAGGGCCTTTTGTGGGGGCATGCCCCAAAGTTCAGCTCTTTTGCCTGTAAAAGAAAAATACAACCCCCCCAACATTAAAACCCACCACCCACATACCCATAATCTAACCCAAACCCCCCTTAAAATAACCTAACACTAATCCCCTGAAGATCATCCTACCTTTAGTTGTCTTCACTCAGCCGAGCCACCGATGGAACTGAAGAGGACATCCAGACCGGCAGAAGTGATCATCCAAGGGGCGCTGAAGAAATCTTCCATCCGATGAAGTGATCCTCCAAGCGGCGCTGAAGAAATCTTCCATCCGGGCGAGGTCATCTTCCAAGAGGCGCTGAAGAAGTCTTCTATCCGGGCGAGGTCATCGTCGAAGCCGGGTCTTGAATCTTCATCCCGCCAACGCGGAACATCCTCCTTTCCCGACGAACTACCGACGAATGAAGGCTTCTTTAAGGGACGTCATCCAAGATGGCGTCCCTTCAATTCCGAATGGCTGTTAGGATTCTATCAGCCAATCGGAATTAAGGTAGGAAAAATCTGATTGGCTGATGGAATCAGCCAATCAGATTCAAGTTCAATCCGATTGGCTGATCCAATCAGCCAATCAGATTGAGCTCGCATTCTATTGGCTGTTCCGATCAGCCAATAGAATGCAAGCTCAATCTGATTGGCTGATTGGATCAGCCAATCGGATTGAACTTGAATCTGATTGGCTGATTTCATCAGCCAATCAGATTTTTCCTACCTTAATTCCGATTGGCTGATAGAATCCTATCAGCCAATCGGAATTGAAGGGACGCCATCTTGGATGACGTCCCTTAAAGGAGCCTTCATTCGTCGGTAGTTCGTCGGGAAAGGAGGATGTTCCGCGTCGGCGGGATGAAGATTCAAGACCCGGCTTCGACGATGACCTCGCCCGGATAGAAGACTTCTTCAGCGCCTCTTGGAAGATGACCTCGCCCGGATGGAAGATTTCTTCAGCGCCGCTTGGAGGATCACTTCATCGGATGGAAGATTTCTTCAGCGCCCCTTGGAGGATAACTTCTGCCGGTCCGGATGTCCTCTTCAGTTCCATCGGTGGCTCGGCTGAGTGAAGACAACTAAAGGTAGGATGATCTTCAGGGGATTAGTGTTAGGTTATTTTAAGGGGGGTTTGGGTTAGATTATGGGTATGTGGGTGGTGGGTTTTAATGTTGGGGGGGTTGTATTTTTCTTTTACAGGCAAAAGAGCTGAACTTTGGGGCATGCCCCCACAAAAGGCCCTTTTAAGGGCTGGTAAGGTAAAAGAGCTTTGAACTTTTTTAATGTAGAATAGGGTAGGGCATTTTTTTATTTTGGGGGGGTTTGTTATTTTATTAGGGGGCTTAGATTAGGTGTAAGTAGCTTAAAATTGTTGTAATATGTTTTTAAATGTTTGTAACTTATTTTTTTTATTTTTTGTAACTTAGCTTTTTTTATTTTTTGTACTTTAGTTAGTTTATGTAATTGTATTTAATTGTAGTTATTTGTAGGTAGTTTATTTAATTTATTTAATGATAGTGTAGTGTTAGGTTTAATTGTAAATTAGGTTAGGATTTATTTTACAGGTAATTTTGTATTTCTTTTAGGTAGGTAGTTATTAAATAGTTAATAACTATTTAATAACTATTCTAACTAGCTAAAATAAATACAAAGTTACCTGTAAAATAAATATAATTCCTAAAATAGCTACAATGTAATTATTAATTATATTGTAGCTATCTTAGGGTTTATTTTACAGGTAAGTATTTAGTTTTAAATAGGAATAATTTATTAAAGTATAGTGTAGTGTTAGGTGTAATTGTAACTTAGGTTAGTTTTTATTTTACAGGTAAATTTCTCTTTATTTTAGCTAGGTAAGCTATTAAATAGTTAATAACTATTTAATAGCTATTGTACCTAGTTAAAATAAATTGAGAGGTACCTGTAAAATAAAAATAAATCCTAAGATAGCTACAATATAATTATTATTTATATTGTAGCTATATTAGGGTTTATTTTAAAGGTAAGTATTTAGTTTTAAATAGGATTAACTTAGTTAATAATAGAAATATTATTTAGATTTATTTAATTAATATTTAAGTTAGGGGGGTGTTAGGGTTAGTGTTAGACTTAGGTTTAGGGGTTAATAATTTTATTACAGTGGCGGTGGTGTAGTGGGGGGCAGGATAGGGGTTAATAAATTTATTATAGGTGGCGACGGTGTAGGGGGGGGGGGGCAGGATAGGGGTTAATAAATTTAATATAGGTTGCGGGGTCCGGGAGCAGCGGTTTAGGGGTTAAACTATTTATTTAGTTGCGGCGATGTGCGGGATCGGCAGGATAGGGGTTAATACATTTATTATAGAGGGCGGCGGTATAGGGGGGGGCAGGATAGGGGTTACTAGGTATAATGTAGTTGGCGGTGGGTTCCGGGAGCGGCGGTTTAGGGGTTAATATGTATAGAGTAGCTTGCGGTGGGCTCCGGGAGCGGCGGTTTAGGGGTTAACATATATATTATAGTTGCGGTGGGCTCCTGGAGTGGCGGTTTAGGGGGTAATATATTTATTTGGTTGCGGCGGTGTAGGGGGGACAGATTAGTGGTGTTTAGACTCGGGGTACATGTTAGGATGTTAGGTGCAGACAGCTCCCATAGGAATGAATGGGATGTCTGTCAGCAGCGAACTTGTACTTTCGCTATGGTCAGACTCCCATTGATTCCTATGGGATCCGCCGCCTCCAGGCTGGCGGTTTGAAAACCTGGTACGCTGGGCCGTAAAAGTGCCGAGCGTACCTGCTAGTTTTTTGATAACTAGCAAAAGTAGTGAGATTGTGCCGCACTTGTGTGCGGAACATCTGGAGTGACGTAAGAATCGATCTGTGTCGGACGGAGTTCGGCGGATCGAAGTTTACGTCACAAAATTCTACTTTTGCCGGTCTGAAGCCTTTGATAACTAAGGCGAATCAGCCTCGCCACAAATACGCTGCGGAATTCCAGCGTATTTGAGGTTGACGGCTTGATAACTACCCCCCATCATGTATGCCGCACATCGATAAATGCCGACAGCATACAATGTCGGCATTTATCATTACACAAGCAGTTCTAGTGAACTGCTTGTGTAATGCCACCCCCTGCAGATTTGGGGGCATATCGGCCGCTAGCAGGGGGTGTCAATCAGCAGGCAGACAAGTTATGGAGCAACGGTCTTTAGACCGCTGCTTCATAACTGCTGTTACCAGCGAGCTGGAAAGCTCGTTTGGAAACAGGGGCATCAAGCTCCATTCAGAGCTTGATAATTCGGCCCCATAGTATGTATTAGCGTCTGAAGCGTTGGAGTAGGGAGGGGGCTGGGGCGCTGTAGCTTAAAGTCTTAGCAGTTAGCATATGAATCTGTTATGAGTCAAACTTAACCACTTATAGATGTCATTATAATGTCCTTGCTTTAATTAACACGAGGGTGAGCAAATCTATATATCCTCTATATATTATTCATGCTCCTAGGCATGGGTAAAATCAGGGAAATGTGAGATGTCTGTCCTACTATCTCGGCCGCAGACAGCAAAACAGGGAGATCAAAATATCCAATTTACCTAGGATCACCAAGTATAAGTTTGTGAAGATATAAAAGGTTTCCTCATACATGAAGCTGCTCATTTAACCCCTCTAGTAAGATCAAAGATATATATATACAGAAATATATTGACAATGTAATGACTAAAAGAATGGGTGTGCCTGACCATGTTCCATTATTTTTGCACAAGTTCCCATAATGTTTGGAGGGGGTTGGGTAACAATAAGTGTAGAGGTCTAAAGTTTAGTGGATACTTACATAATGCCTAATTTCCTATGGAAGAATAGAGGCTAAGGGGGTCAATTTATTATAGTGCGAGCAGACATGTTACTATGTAGCATATCATGTTTGCTGCACCTTGATAAATGCAGACAGCATACGCTGTCGGCATTTATCATTGCACCAGCAGTTTTTGTGAACTGCTGGTGCAATACTGCCCCCTGCAGATTTGCCGCCAATCGGCCGCTAGCAGGGGATGTCAATCAGAGCAGGCGGACAGGTTATGGAGCAGCGGTCTTTAGACCGCTGCTTCATAACTTCTGCTTCGGCTCGCCGGAAACAAGGAGCCTCAGGCTCCATAAGGAGCTTGATAAATCTGCCCCTAAGAACCTAATGGGTAATCCCCTCCCTATAGGTAAAACAAGACCCCGGCTCATAATACAATCAGATTAGGTGGTAAATACAGTCTATAAGCAAATATTTTAACTGGTAATGTGGATGAAAAATCATAAAAATAAAAATAAAAGGCATAAACAAGACAGTTGTCTTCTGGAGCTATGCAGCCATGTGTTGGTAAATGTTTTTAGGATTCAGCCTACCCCAGATCGTCTCTGAACTTGCGAATGTTCCATAAGGGGGAATCTGCATTGGGGACCATGTAAGGCACTGCAGTTCATCAGAGCCACGAATCTGAGGGCCCTTCCCCTGGAACTCACTTGCGTGCGGCCATTGATTTGATGTCCCTGTAGTCTAGTGATAAATTGCCGGTCTTTCGTATCCTTCTTGCTGTGAAGCCCAGATTTTTCATTGCGCAGCAGTGAGTCTAGACTAAAGATATTGTGGCCATTTCTGAGATGTAGCTGTTCCTAGGGGATCGACTGCATTCCTCCATCCGGTTGTAAAACCCTTGTAACGTTGCAGGACTTCATCATAGGTAAGTTAGTGTTTGCAACTTTTAGATACACAGGATCAAGGAGGCTTACAGTCTCTACCTGTCATGGTTCTCTTTTCCAGGGTGTTTGATGTCTTTGCAGCGCTTCTGTGTATGACGGATCTGCTTGAATGGGTAATACACAAATCAATGCACCTATAATGTTGGATGATTTCTTCTTCTTTAGATCTTGGTCAGTATTAGTTGGCCACTTGAAATCTGTGAGCAGTAGAGTAGAGTAGATCAATCCAAGTTCAGTCTTAAGGTCTTGAAAGTATTGAAAAATAAGTCCCTGCATATTCTGCTCCCATATCTCTACCGCTGCTGTTACGCCCGGTCTATTTTCTCCAACTATCTTGTGGGTCATGGTCATTGTATAGGCTGAATATGGAGCTAGTGGCTAGAAAAAAAAAAAAGAATAGTTGTATAGTGTTAACAGATTTTGTCTGTTATGCCCGGAGCTCCGGGGGGAGGGGTGGGGGAAAGAGATGTTCAAAAGTCCGGATCAGAGCCTCTCTTACTAGAAACATTGAAATGTTAACATTGTCTAAAGCAGCATTTTCTTCTTTAACAATATCTAACAATAGTTAGGTGGGATGCCACATTTATAGGAAGATAATCGGCGGATTATCTAGAACTTGAAGAGAGCTTCTAGTTTTGCGACCTTACATAGCCGCTGTCCGGACATGCCCCCCGTTGTTTTTTTTAATTCCCTTATTGCATTTGTCTTAACCATTTCTGCTGCAAGGCCATTATTTCTGTAGTACAAATACCAATTCCCAAATCCGAAATTCCAAAATCCATCATTTTCATTAATATAATTATCAAAATTACCAGATTTCGAAAGTCATAATCTTCTCTACCTGCATCTTTAACTTGTTTTTTGTGTGCTAAAGTGCAAATAGTCTATATTTATTTAAAACAATAAAACATATTGGACAGCCAATGAGCACATCTAGGCAAGTATCCCTGCTAGCCTTCCCACAGAAGTAGTCTGTATACATTGTTGCCAATGCACCAGGGAACTCTTGGTAAGATATGCGAATTATATATACAATATCTCACAGTGTTTTCTTCCACACTGTGTCTGACCACAGAATCTTCTTATGAAGCAAGTGCAGCAAAACAGAAACCACTTCTGGGCAGCTGTTTCAAGTTTATTAACTCATCAGCAGAATATAGGTTTGTTTTTTGACTTATTGAATAATATAAAACCAGCACCAGCCAGGGTAATACCCCTTCAGGTGCTGGTAATTAAATTGGTAACTCAGCATACTGGACCCTGGACAATGTCTTTATTAACTGTAAAAACAGAGGTGTTGCAATTCCGGAAAGTGGAACAGGAACCAGAATGGATAAAAATATGTTTTTATTAAAACAAACGTGTTTGAGGCATTAAACACTGCCAGCTACACAGTTCTTGGCCAAGTAGCAATAATGACCATTTACATTACAGGAACAAGAAAGGTGTTGCCTAAAGATTAACACCTTAAAGAAGTGTTAGTTTTCATAAAAATATCTTGGTTCCTGCTGTTTCAGTTTCTGAAATGGCATCATTTTCAAAGTATGACTTTCTACTGTTTATATGAAACTTTATGGTAACCGTCTTTTTAAGCTCTAGCAACACCCTTGCCTCCATATAAAGGGGCCTGTTTATGAAAGGCCTGTCGGACATGATCCGACATTGCGGATCATGTCCGACAGACCTCGCTGAATGCGGAGAGTAATGCGCACTCCACATTCAGCATTGCACCAGCAGCTCTTGTGAACTGCTGGTGCAACGCTGCCCCCTGTAGATTCGCGGCCAAGGGGCGTTGTTAATCAACCCGATCGAATTCGATCGGGTTGAATTGCGGCGATGTCTGTCTGCCTCCTCAGAGCAGGTGGTCAGGTTATGGAGCAGTGGTCTTTAGACCGCTGCCCCATAACTCGTGTTTCTGGCGTGCCTGAAGGCTCGCCAGAAACACAGGGCTTCAAGCTCCATACAGAGCTTGATAAATAGGCATTCCTATATCACACACCAAAAACAACAGTTTTTCTCAAGAAAAGCACTCTCAGGGCCCTTCTATCGAAATGCATTAGCAATGAGATAACTTACACAAAAAGGCTTGTTTCCTTTTTAGAGTTATATTGTAGTGTGCAGAATCCTGCATAGTTAAACAGCTCTCAAGCAAAAATTTGCCTTTCAAAATTCATTATGGGACCTCCCAATACTGACTAGACTTCTTAGATCATATCACCAGACCAGAGAACTTTCAAGAATTTTTCTTAATGTCTCACTGTGAAACAATTTGCCTCTCACACATACACATTAATATTCCACACAATGCTCTCTCACAGACATATAAAAGTCTCTCTTACACAATGCAGCTTCTCTCACACAAGGTTATGTAATGTAAAGGAAGGGAAAGCACAATATGCAGAGCTAAGTATTTATTACTGTCCGTAAACAAAATTTGTACCGTGGGTCACAAGGGTATCTCAGGATTAATATGATATATGCATACATTTGATGGTGGTGGAATATTTAAGAAGAGGTAATGAAATGTAAAAGGTATTATTAATAGAGCTTTTGTCTTGATCATTATATTTGCGGTTGTGCAGCCTCACTGTATATTTTGAGTGACAGCGCTATATGCATGTTCTTAAAATGTAGCAACTCCTTGTAATTGGTTGCTATGACCAGCCAAGTAAAGAACTAATGACCATAGTTACTATAAAACTGGTTCCTGTGTCATACACTTGTCAGTATTATAGAGTTGTATCCTCACTCACGGCCTCTTCTATCACAAAACAAACCAATAAAAGAATCCCGACCACTATAAACCTTAATTGTAAACCTGCACCCATCATAACTGTAAGTAAATTGAAAATAGTATATACAGATATATATAAATATATGGCACCATGACCTCTTTATAAAAATATATTAATCAAAAATAGACAAACATTTTATAGTGCTCAGTAAAAGAATTTTATCCATAAAGATTCTGATATATAAAATAATTTTTACTGACCCAATACTCAATTGAAAATACACAAAGAAAAAGTCACGGCTAGATTATGAGTTTTTCATTTTAAGCTGTGTGGTGCTAACGAGCAGTTTTCCCTCACCGCTCACTTACCTGCAGCGCTGGTATTACGGTTTTTTACAAACCTGTCGTTAAAAGACAAGAAGTGAGCGTTGAGCAAAATTTTGCTCATTGCCGCACTCCAATACCAGTGCTGCTTAAGGCAGCGGTGAGCTGGTCGTACGTGCTCGTGCAAAAATTCCCCATAGGAATCAACGGGGAGAGCCGGCTAACACCTGCAAAAAAGCAGCGTAAAACTCAGTAACTCAGCCCAATTGATTCCTATGGGGAAACACATTTTATGTTTACACCTAACACCCTAACATGAACCCCGAGTCTAAACACCCCTAATCTTACACTTATTAACCCCTAATGTGCTGCCCCTGACATCGCCGACACCTACATTATATTTATTAACCCCTAATCTGCGGCTCTTGACATCGCCGACAACTACATTATACTTATTAACCCCTAATCTGCTGCCCCCAACATTGCCGCCACCTACATTATATTTAATAACCCCTAATCTGCCACCCCCAATGTCGTTGCCACCTACCTACACTTATTAACTCCTAATCTGCTGCCCCCAACGTCGCCACCACTATACTAAATGTATTAACCCCTAAACCTAAATTTAACCCTAACAACCCCTAACTTAAATATAATTTAAATAAATCTAAAGAAAATTACTATCATTAATTAAATTATTCCTATTTAAAACTAAATACTTACCTGTAAAATTAACCCTAAGATAGCTAATTGGAACAGCCAATAGAATGTGAGCTCAATCCTATTGGCTGATTGGATCAGCCAATAAGATTGAACTTCAATCCTATTGGCTGATTGCATCAGCCAATAGGATTTTTTCTACCTTAACTCCGATTGGCTGATAGAATTCTATCAGCCAATCAGAATCTAAGGGACGTCATCTTGGATGACATCACTTAAAGGTACCTTCATTCGTCTTTAGTTGTCGAAAGAAGAGGATGCTCTGCGTCGGATGTCTTGAAGATGGACCCGCTCTGTGCCGGATGGATAAAGATAGAAGATGCTGTCTGGATGAAGACTTCTGCCCGTCTGGAGGACCACTTTGCCCGGCTTGGATGAAGACTTCTCCCGGCTTCGTTGAGGACTTTGGCCTGACTTGGATGAAGACTTCTCCCGGTAAGTCGATCTTCAGGGGGTTAGTGTTAGTTTTTTTTAAGGGTGTATTGGGTGGGTTTTATTTTTAGGTTAGGGTTTGGGCTTGCAAAAGAGCTAACTGCCCTTTTAAGGGCAATGCCCATCAAAATGCTCTTTTCAGGGCAATGGGGAGCTTAGGTTTATTTAGATAGTATTTTATTTGGGGGATAGTTGTGTGGGTGGTGGGTTTTACTGTTGGGGGGGTTGTTTGTATTTATTTTTTTACAGGTAAAAGAGCTGATTACTTTGGGGCAATGCCCTTTTAAGGGCTATTGATAGTTTAGTTTAGGCTAGGGTTTTTTTATTTTTTTTGGGGGGGGCTTTTTTTATTTTGATAGGGCTATTAGATTAGGTGTAATTAGTTTAAATATCTTGTAATTTGTTTATTATTTTCTGTAATTTAGTGGGGTTTTTTTTTTGTACTTTAGCTAAATTGATTTAATTGTTGCTAATTTAGTTAATTTATTTAATTATAGTGTAGTGTTAGGTGTTATTGTAACTTAGGTTAGGTTTTATTTTACAGGTAAATTTGTATTTATTTTAGCTAAGTAGTTATTAATTAGTTAATAACTATTTAATAACTATTGTACCTAGTTAAAATAAATACAAACTTGCCTGTAAAATAAAAATAAATCCTATGCTAGCTACAATGTAACTATTAGTTATATTGTAGCTAGCTTAGGGTTTATTTTATTGGTAAGTATTTAGTTTTAAAATGGAATAATGTAGTTAATGATAGTAATTTTCTTTAGATTTATTTAAATTATATTTAAGTTAGGGGGTGTTAGGGTTAGACTTAAATTTAGGGGTTAATAACTTTAATATAGTGGCGGCGATGTTGGGGGTGGCAGATTAGGGGTTAATAAGTGTAGGTAGGTGGCGGCGACATTGGGGGGCAGATAAGGGGTTAATAAATATAATGTAGGTGTCGGCGATGTTGGGGGCAGCAGATTAGGGGTTCATAAATATAATGTAGGTGGCGGCGGTGTCTGGAGCGGCAGATCAGGGGTTAAAATTTTTATTATAGTGTTTGCGATGTGGGAAGGCCTCGGTTTAGGGGTTAATAGGTAGTTTATTGTGTACTTTTTAGCACTTTAGTTATGAGTTTTATGTTACGGCGTTGTACCATAAAACTCTTAACTACTGAATGTGTTACGGATCTTGACAGGGTAGGGTGTACCGCTCACTTTTTGGCCTCCCAGGACAGACTTGTAATACCGGCGCTATGGAAGTCCCATAGGAAAAAAGACTTTAGGAAGTTTACGTAAGTCGTTTTTTCGGTAAGGCCAAAGAAGTGTGCGATGACCCTAAACCTTTAAGACTCGTAATAGCAGCGGTAGTGAAAAAGCAGTGTTAGGACCTCTTAACGCTGCTTTTTTACCCTAATGCACAACTCGTAATCTAGCCGTCAGTTAGAAACAAATAAACAAAGCAAATTTTATTATATCAAAAAGACACTTCAAAGATCGTAGTCAAACATACAAGCTAAATACAATGTGATTGGGCAACCACATTCATAACAAAAATAATAAAAGGACCGTGAAACTAACATGAAGCTACTTAGTAGATGGTACTATACACCTCAGAGAATGACACAGATATACCCAACAACAGATGCTAAATGCTGGAGAGGATGCGGTCAGATAGGATCACTTATACATATATGGTGGGAATGCCCTAAAATGGGCAAATACTGGCAGTCAATAATAAGAGAAATAAACAAAGTATTACATATCACAGTATAATAAATATTTTTAACCCCTAATCTGCCGACCGCACATCGCCGCCACCTACATTATCCCTATGAACCCCTAATCTGCTGCCCCTAACATCGCTGACACCTACATAATATTTATTAACCCCTAATCTGCCCCCCCCCAACATCGCCGCTACCTTACCTACACTTATTAACCCCTAATCTGCCAACCGGACCTCGCCGCCACTATAATAAATTTATTAACCCCTAAACTGCCGCACTCCCACCTCGCAAACACTATAATAAATAGTTTTAACCCCTAATCTGCCCTCCCTAACATCACCGCCACCTAATATGCCGACCGGACATTGCTGCTACTATAATAAATGTATTAACCCCTAAAGCTAAGTCTAACCCTAACCCTAACACCCCCCTAAATTAAATATAATTTTAATCTAACGAAATAAATTAAATCTTATTAACTAAAGTCTTCCTATTTAAAACTAAATACTTACCTGTAAAATAAACCCTAATATAGCTACAATATAATGAATAATTATATTGTAGCTATTTTAGGATTTATATTTATTTTACAGGCATCTTTGTATTTATTTTAACTAGGTACAATAGCTATTAAATAGTTATTTACTATTTAATAGCTACCTAGTTAAAATAATTAAAAAATACAGGTCATTTTGTAATTATTTTAACTAGGTAGCTATTAAATAGTAAATAACTATTTAATAGCTATTGTACCTAGTTAAAATAAATACAAAGTTGTCTGTAAAATAAATATAAATCCTAAAATAGCTACAATATAATTATTCGTTATATTGTAGCTATATTAGGGTTTATTTTACAGGTATTTAGTTTTAAATAAGAAAACTATAGTTAATAAGATTTAATTTATTTCGTTAGATTAAAATTATATTTAATTTAGGGGGGTGTTAGGGTTAGACTTAGCTTTAGGGGTTAATACATTTATTATAGTAGCGGCGAGGTCCGGTCGGCAGATTAGGGGTTAATACTTGAAGTTAGGTGGCGGCGATGTTTGGGAGGGCAGATTAGGGGTTAATACTATTTATTCTAGTGTTTGCGAGGTGGGAGTGCAGCGGTTTAGGGGTTAATACATTTATTATAGTGGCGGCGAGGTCCGGTCGGCAGATTAGGGGTTAATAAGTGTAGGTAAGGTAGTGGCGACGTTGGGGGGCAGATTAGGGGTTAATAAATATAATATAGGGGTCGGCGGTGTTGGGGGCAGCAGATTAGGGGTTTATAGGGATAATGTAGGTGGCGGCGGTGTCCGGAGAGGAAGATTAGGGGTTAATAATAAAATGCAGGGGTCAGCGATAGCAGGGGTGGCAGATTAGGGGTTAATAAATGTAAGGTTAGGGGTGTTTAGATTCGGGGTTCATGTTAGGGTGTTAGGTGCAGACTTAGAAAGTGTTTCCCCATAGGAAACAATGGGGCTGCGTTAGGATCTGAACGCTGCTTTTTTGCAGGTGTTAGGTTTTTTCAGCCAGCTCAGCCCCATTGTTTCCTATGGGGATATTGTGCACGAGCACGTTTTCCCAGCTTACCGCTACCATAAGCAACGCTGGTATTGAGAGTTGAAGTGGAGCTAAGTTAGGCTCAACGCAGCCCCTCAGACAACTCTAAATACCAGCGTTGTTGGAAAGGTGCGTTGGGAAAAAAAGCAGCATTAGATACGCGGGTCTTTACCGACAAAACTCTAAATCTAGCCGTTAGTCTATTACTTTAACTCCATAGTTTGTGGCAGTAGACAAATTGAAGAATTAGACTTTGAGGCCGATTTACCAAATGTCTGTCGGACCTGAAAATGGGCCGCCAGTAGGGGGGTGTCAATCAACCCAATCGTACTCGATCGGGTTGAATTGTGGCGATTCCTGTCCGCCTCATCAGAGCAGGCGGACAGGGTTATGGCACCAACTCCTACTTAGCATGTGCACAAGTTCATAGTGTATATGTAAACTAGTCTGTGATTGGCTGATTGCTGTCACTTGAAACAGGGGCCCAGAAAAGGGAAGAAACAAAATTGCCAAAAAATAATATCTGATGCTTTTTGAAATTCAGAGTAAGGGGCAAATTTATCAAAGTGAGAGCGGACATGATACGATGTAGCGTATCATGTCCGCTGCACATCGATAAATGCCGACAGCATACGTTGTCTGCATTTATCATTGCACAAGCAGTTCACCAGAACTGCTTATGCAATACCGCCCCCTGCAGATTTGTGGCCAATCGGCACACTAGCAGGGGGTGTAAATCAACCCAATCATATTCGATCGGGTTGATTTCTGTCCACCGCCTCAGAGCAGGCGGACAAGTTATGGAGCAGCAGGCTTTAGAACAAGGGGTATCAAGCTCCAATGGTTCGGGTTGCCAGGTGTCCTATATTCAACCAGACAGTCCAGTATTTTAGCAAGCTGTCCAGTAAAATCTTAAATGTTAGTTAAATGCAAAAGTCCTTATATGCCTCAAAACATTACAAATATGAAACAGAAAAAAGTGAGGGGCAGTCAAGGGGGTCAAATCTTTACTGTTTACATGTGTTACTGGCAACCAAGGAGGTATACTTATTGATATGTATGTTCCTGGCTGCCAAGGGGTAAAATGACTGCTTAGTTAAGAAAAATAAGGTAGAGCTTTGGTCAGGCACATCATGCCTAGTCACTTTTAGATTTCCAGTATTTCTGTGGAGGGCAGCGGGCAACGCTACTTCTAATATGTTACACAGTTAGCTAACATCCCTTTTATAGGGCTAGATTCCTAGTGGAGCACAAATTTGTGCTCACGCGAGTGCTTTATCTTTGCTAAACTTTTTTTACCATCAAGCGCCTAGCTGCGTACATATTACAGGTCGCAAGTAAAACTTTTACTCTCTTGCGGTCGCATCCTCGCGCAGGAAAAAAGACTTTGCAAAGTTGCAAGCGCAGGATTATAATCCCCCATAGACTTTAATGGAGCCTCATTTTGAACAAAAAAAATAACAGCCGCTAGCTTGCACAAAGCAAACGCAGGATTGCAATTAGATATATGTCTTTATTTTTATACATATGTATATCTGTATTTATATATGTATAAATGCCTTTAAATACATATACAGTTTTGCTCAAAAGTTTGGATACCCTTAGAGAATTGGTTATTTATGTACCATTTTTAAAGAAAACATGAGTTAGCAGGCAAAACACATTTATTTTATTTCTTATTGGATTCATATTCAACTGTAGGTCATAACAGAATGGCACAATCATAAGACAAAACATGGCAACAAATTAAAAAATTAAATGACCCCTGTTCAAAAGTCTGCATACCCTTAGTTCTTTATACTTTGTATTGCCCCCTTTAGCATCAATGACAGCGTGCAGTCTTTTGTAACAGTTATCTATGAGGTCCTGAATTCTTGCAGGTGGCATAGTTGCCCATTCGTCTTGGCAAAATGCCTCCAGGTCATGAAAAGTCTTTGGTCTTCTTGCATGAACCGCATGTTTGATCCCCAGAGTAGCTCGATGGTATTAAGGTCAGGAGACTGTGATGGCCAATCCAGAACCTTCATCTTTTTCTGCTGTGACCACTGGAGGGTCAACTTGGCCTTGTACTTAAGGTCATTGTCGTGCTGGAAAGTTCAAGAGCGTTCCATGTGCAGCTTTCGTGCAAAAGAATGCAAATGGTCTGCCAGTATTTTCTGATAACATGCTGCATTCATAATGCCATCAATTTTTATAAGATTCCCCCATGCCTTTAGAGCTCACCCCCCAAAAAAAACATCAGTGAGCCACCACCATGCTCTACAGTGGGGATAGTATTATTTTCGCTATAGGCCTTGTGTACCCCTCTCCAAACATAGCGCTTAAGGTTGGGACCATAAAGCTCTATTTTGGTTTTGTCACTCCAAATTACAGTGTGCCAGAAGCTGTGAGGTCTGTCAAGGTGTTGTCGGGCATATTGTAACTGGGCTTTTTTGTGGCACTGGCGCATCTCATTTTTGTTCAAGTATCGTTTTGTGCTCCTTGAAACAACCACACAGTCTTTTTCCAGAACAGTCTGTATTTCTCCTAAGGTTACCTGTGGGTTTTTCTTTGTATCCCGAACAATTCTTCTGGCAGTTGTTGATGAAATCTTTCTTAGTCTACCTGAACTTGGCTTGGTATGAAGAGATCCCTGAATTTTACACTTCTTAATAAATGATTGAACAGTACTGACTGGCATTTTCAAGGCTTTGGATATCTTTTTATACCCTTTTCCATCTTTATAAAGCTCCATTAACTTATACACAGGTCTTTTGACAGTTCCCCATGGCTCAGTATCTAGCCTGCCCAGTGCATATACGTGAGAGCTAGCAAACTGATTGACTATATATACAAAGACACTAATTGCAATTTAAAAAGCCACAGATGTGGGAAATCAACCTTTACTATTTTAACCTGTGTGTGTCACCTTGTGTGTCTGTAACAAGGGCAAACATTCAAGGGTATGTAAAGTTTTGATCTGGGCCATTTGGATGATTTCAGTTATCATTATGATTGAAAAAGGAACGAAACAACTAAGTGATAATAAATGGCTTCATATGATCACTATCCTTTAATAAAAAGACAGCTTTTGGCATTATAGTCATATTTTCAAAATCAATGCTAAAATGTCATGATTTCTGCCAGGGTATGCAAACTTTTGAGCACAACTGTATACACATATAAATACATATATACATATGTATAGATATACATGTATATGTATATAAATAAATAAATATATATATTTATATATATATATATATATATATTTATATATATATATATATACCTGTACATATATTTATACATGTGTTCCTATGGATCCCTATGTAAAAGCACCTTTGGACCGTTTTTTTCTAATACCTGACATCTCATATCTTTGAGCCCTTATAACTTTTTATTGTGATTTTTTTTACATAATTGTTATTAGATAGTGTTATTATGAGTGTAACTGTACTCTTAAATGTATTTTTTATGTGTTTTGTGACAATGTTTTAACTCGTATAACAATTAACCAGAAGTCTGAAGTTGCGGTAATCATTCTAGTGTAAATCGCAATTGTGCTGACGCGTTCGCATTTCGCTTTTAACTTGTAATATGGGCGGAATTTAATTTGCACGCAAACGGGCACAAAAACCTGATATCGCTTGTGCGCAAACTATACCGCACCACTCGTAATCTATCCCATACTGTATACCATGAGCTGTAGTGGTAAATTTTTGCTGAATCACGCAGATATTCTCACAAGATAAAATAAACTCAGCAAGTAACTCTTGTAAAGATATTAGTAGTGTTGTTTGATGAGACTAAGAAGTAATCGGGAAATGGTGTTTTTTGATTGGTGACTTACAGTGCATAACACAGCCTAGCAGTGCATCATTCTTTGTAGCTGCATAGCTTCCTCCAAGCAAATTATATTAATGTCATAATATTCATAATATAAATATAAGGTTATAGATACAGCCTCAAAACTCTCTCTGAAAAAAGTTTAACAAATGTACAAGCTCAACAAAGGTCACAAAGCATAACCTACGTGTAGATGTTTGTGAGCACATGCACCAAGCTTCTCATTAAGGTTGGACTGAGTTTATAAAAACACAAATTGGCTGTGGGTGGATTTTTCATCTGTTCCTAATACATTTACTTAAACAGATCATGTTTATATTTTTGGATGTAAGGTACTTTATTTATTGAAGACCTTAATACTTTCTATTAAGGCTATAGCATGTGTCTGAAATTTATTTATCTACAGTATATTTCTGTTTTTATTCTGATGTTTTTCATAAAAGTTGCCACACACCTGATCCTTAACTGCAGCAATAATAAAAAAAAAAAGCATTTTAAACATTCATTTAATAATATTCAGACAGTTTAGTTGAATAGATATATTTTGAACCATTATACTTAAGGGGACACTGAACCCAAATATTTTCTTTCGTGATTGCTATCTTTATTTGAAAAAGAAGGCATCTAAGCTAAGGAGCCAGACAATTTTTGGTTCAGACCCTAGACAGCACTTTTTTATTGGTGGGTGAATTTATCCACCAATCAGCAAGAACAACCCAGGTGGTTCACCAAAAAGGGGCCAGCATCTAAACTTACATTCTTGCTTTTCAAATAAAGATACCAAGAGAATGAAGAAAATGTGATAATAGGAGTAAATTAGAAAGTTGATTAAAATTGCATGCTCTATCTGAATCACAAAAGAAAAAATATTGGTTCAGTGTCCCTTTAATACAATCTTTTGAGAGCTTATATCTGCTGATTAAATCTAAAGTATCAAACAAAGGGACATAAGGGATTAAACCACCCATTCTGGCATTCTTATAGATACTAATCTCCCCCATCCTCCCCACACCTATCCCCTAGTGAAGAGGCTTTAAAGGAGAGGGTGAGAGAAGGGGGACCATCACACCATTTGTGGAAGAAGACCAGTCATGGTCATAAAGACCATCACACCATTTGTGGAAGAAGACCAGTCATGGTCATAAAGACCATCACACCATTTGTGGAAGAAGACCAGTCATGGTCATGTTTATTGAAGCTTAGTTTGTAATAATTCAAACATTTTTAATCAAAAACTGGTTAGTCGTGTCATCTGAGTTACCTTATCTACTCATCACTCTACAGGTAAACAGCCCCAATAAAGGCTCTTGCAGGACCCCTTACAACAATGGCCTTACAATGGCACAGACACAATTAAGATCATGTGGGAGAGCGGTCCGGGGGGGGGGGGGGGAGCACCACAGGCTCTGAGCTGAGACATCTTGCCCCTTCCATTGGCCCAACTTTTGATCCCTTTGGGCCCTGCCCTAAAAAATTAGGGGCTCGCTAACCCTGCCACAAGAGGAAATTAAATAAAGTGACTCTTGCTGCCACCTCTTTAGCATATCAAAAAATTCTGAATTGGGGGCGGAGCCAGCAACCTAGAGGAATAGACGCATGTTTTTAGAGCTCCGGCTCTAAATGCTCCAAAATCGCATTAGGATACTAATATAATGCAAATTAAGTCCTAAGAAACTATGGGCTAATTGCTTGACTGAAGTTTGGAGAGGGGGCCGCTTTTCCGGGCCAACGCAACAACCTGACAGTGAGTTTGGTGGCTTGAATACAGTCCCTACAGACACCAGCCATATTTATGACCACGTGGACCAACGTTATAGCTAATAATGGAGAGCGCTCACTGGATCTTATCTGAAATTGGCAAACTCCTAGAATCGTATCAACATGCGTTTACAGCCACTTTAAACAAGACGCCTGGTCCTGCAGTTGATAATGAGGCTTGATCAGAAAAATGCTTACACACTGCTGACGACGTGGGAGCTAGTGGAGCTACACCGGAGCTCCAACACTTATTGCGCACTCCTGATTCCGCTGCGAGAGCTGATGAAAGCTCAACTTGTGAAGGGTCTGAGCAACGGCTAGTAGAACACACGGTAATACAAGCTAAAGCAGGCTTGTTGGTGCTTGATAGAGGAGTGAAACTCAGAGCTGCGGAAATAGTGGAGATGTTGGGGTCTGGGATCTTGGATCCGGATCTCGGACCTCTTGCTTGCCAAATAGCTGAACAGTTATGGAACTTGCTCCCGATATCTAAACCAGGACGTTGTGGAGATTGGTTGCTCCAGTATGAAGAGAGCTGGGGAGACTTTCCTCATCACTTTAAAGCCGGAGTGGGATAGACATAGTTGAATCCTATACTGACAATCCATTTACAGCTGCTGGAACTGAGTTACTGTTAACATACTATGGTTGCTGCCTTTACTGTTTTCCCCCTCCCTACCTGCAGGACTTAGTATATGTTATTTTATAATGTCTCCAACATTTTATATTTTACAGCTAGCTGCTTCTCATAATAATATGTATATAGTTAAGACTTAACTGTTTTAAGCCTAACAGAAGTATATTACCCTTTGCAGAGCCTTAATTACTTTGAGAGCTCCCTATGCTGCCCGCATACGAAGCAAAGCTATATTTCACCATGACTGCCCTATATATGCAGATAACAGAAATAGCTAATACTAAGAGACAATATGGCCTATGCATGGCCCTTTGCAATCTAAGAGACCATATCTCTGTAACGGTGAAGACACAATGTTTGCATTGTGCTGGATTTACCATGAAGCGGGTTAACTAAGCTAATAGCAGTTTCTGTTCCATGAAACAATAGACAATGTATTTGAGATAGTCGGTTATTTCATCTTCAGGTCTCAGACACGCATATTTGTTTATTGTTATTGTTTACATTATACATGTTTACCTGAGTTATTTATTACCTAGAGGTTTCATAGCTACATAATAATAGGGGGTTCTACAATTTACCTTGTTGTAAATATACTGTATGTTTTTACTTTTAGAAATATTCGCCTCTGGTGCTCATATATAGGCTTAGATTTAATTTGATCCTCAATTCGACTGTTTAATTGGTCATATTAATATCTCGCTTGATAAGCTTCTTTACATATACTGCTATATTTGAACTTAACACTGGGCTTATTTATCATAGTCAAAAGCTCTTGGGTTATATAACTTGAGTTTAACTTCATAATGCACTATTAATTTCTCTACACAGTCCTGAGGGTTGGTATTAGGTCTGAGAATGACCCCTCCCCATGATTCTAGTCATTTTAATTAGGGTGTCATACACATGCACTAAATTTAAATTAATCCAACATTTAGGAGTCCTAATCTCCTTCCCCTTGGTGCTAATCATTTATGACCTCTCTGCTCCTGGATGGTGGGCCCGCATCCGGGAGATAGAGCATCCCTGATCCTATGAAGGAGTCGTTCAATGGTTTAATTAATTATTTTCACCCCTACCTATCTCTATTTTGTTTTAATATTATACAACTTACCCAATACCCTATTCCTCAGTATCAATTGAAGATTAAATATGTTGAGGGTCGTTATTTATATTTTGCTCACCCCACTCACTTATTCATCAGTACTTTGACTTTCATGCATCTAGGTATAGGGTATAGATCATTACATTACTTACACCTCACATCCAGCAAGTAGTTTGTATAGTTGGCTTTTCGTAATACCTTAATTAGCTTAGTGTACCTTGGCAAGCTAAATCTAAGTTGGCAGGTTAAAAAAAAAAAAAATTGGCAGGAGAGTACTCATACTCCAGTAATTATCCTAACTGTTATCCCTCACATGTACAATAATCTGACACTTCTGGAGTATGATTAGGGGCTATATTTACTTACCATGTTCAGTTCATCACCTCCTACCCCCTCCCCCCCCCCCACCTCACATAATATACCTCCTTTGCTAGGAGGCTTAAATGCGCTGTTTTTCTTGTTTATACCGCATTTCTTCTACCCTCTACATAGGTAAATCTTGCAGATTACCATTATATTCAGCTTAGTGTCCCTCATGAGCTTTGCAAGATTGTCCAGTATATATTTATTTTCATACAATCCTATATTGGTAACTACACTCACTCTATTTAACTTAGCAAGTATGACCAGCACTATACACTATATTGATGACTGTATTTGCAAGTTATATATGAGCTCTTACAATCCCCTATTCTTGGCTTTACTTATACACACATATTACCCCCCCCTCCTCTGTTTTGCTCTTTCTGCTTTTTCTAGTTACCCTAATAAGCAATACTGAGTGAGTTGTTTTATAATGTACCAACTGAGTGGAGACTTAGCGGTTCCCTAGCCCTGTATAGCACCTTCATACTTATGGTCTCTTGTACTTTACCCTCCTATACATGCACAGTTCTCTCAGATTTTAACTTTATGTTATAAAGGACACACTGACAAGTTGGATTACAAATAAATCTCCCCTTGCTTTAGATGTATGATAGTCCACTCTTTTTATCTCTGCAACTCGCCACAACTAATATACAACCTCCGCCTCCCCCCCAGTAATAAGTCTCCTAGATTTAGGAGAACTAAATATGTGGTTTCTCTTGCTTATACCGCACTTTTCATTACTCCCTTAGTATTTTTTCTCTTACATATAATACCATAACACGGAATCCATCTATTTTACTCAGATCAGCAGGTCTGATCACTAGTACCTATTATCTAGTCTTTTTATCTATAGCATTTATCAGGGGCCTTTGGTGAGACCACTGAGACCAGAACAAAGGCCGTAAGTGGATTGATATATTAGTTTGAAGGCTCTACAGCAGATTCTATCTGTTACTAGGGGAGTTTGTACTATATTATATAGAATACATAGCATCCTACATGTCATATTATATTCTGTATTTTCTTGTTAGATCTTAGGATGGTTAAGCTTACTTTCTAGAGTTATGGAAAAATTGAGGTTGATTTCATGTCACCTTGGTATATGTGCTTTATTACACTCTGAATATCCTACAATATTACATATCATAATGACCTTTTGTACTGTTACCATTTGTTTTATTCTGGCTGCACATGCAACAATTATGTAATGTTTTCATTTTATCTTCCTCAATAAAGAAAAATTAAAAAAAAAAAAAAAATCTGAATTGAAATGGATATACCTCAAATGAATTTCAATTATCTAAATCAATACCTCAAAACATTTTTTTGGACATTTTTTATAAGGCAGCAAACACTGCATTTTTGGGGTTCAAAGAAATAGATCAAACTCTTCATAAGTAAGACGAACTCCGTCTGGACGATAAAGACTTTTGCTGTTGCAAATGTTTTGGTCATGTCGAATTACAAAGCCCCCCTGCAGCCATTATTGATCTTCTAACCTCTCTATCTATCTTTTTCCTAATGCGATACCCTGACTTGTGACTAGAAATGTGTTTTCAAATAAGTCTTGCTATGATATTGGACCATCCCAACTGAACACAATGGAAACAAGGAAACAACTACTTTATGTCAGACCTCATAATGCTTATAAGCTTTAATGCAGGATAGGCACCTACGTCATTGCCTCCTAAATGCAACACTATAACATGAGGAAAATGGATACTCAGTTCACACTGAAAACACAGTGATATTAAGAATCATAGAGGCGCCACCCTGATGACTCAGGTAGTCCCACCAAAGGGCTGCTCTTCACAGGAACAATAAATCTGGATAATATATGAAGAGAAAAAAGAAGGTGCTCCAATGGCGTATTATCTCAAGGGTATAGTCCCTCCAACCACATTCAATGGCCCCAATAGGAAATATACTAACAAGCTTCAAGCACTTATCACAAAGTGCACAATAATACGGTCGGGGGAATTAGAAGCCTCCCAGCTAGCTCTCATACATGCTGTATGAGAGCTAGCTAGAAAGCTTCTAATTCCCTAGACCGTATTATTTTGCACTATAACATGAGGCCTTTATTATCTACTTTGAGCTTTCTGAATGACTTTCAAAAGCTCCTGCCAACACATCCACTTGAGACTAAGCCACTGGATGGATGTGACTTTGGGTGTAAACCCAACTGCTACCCAGTTGTGCTTGCCAAAGCTCTTATTGATGCCAAATAGAAGTACGAGTGGCCAAATTCTAGCAGGACCAGATTGATTAATAAACTAAGTTAAAGGGACACTGTACCCAAATTTTTTCTTTTGTAATTCAGAAAGAGCATGCAATTTTAAGCAACTTTCTAATTTGCTCCTATTATCAATTTTTCTTCGTTCTCTTGCTATCATTATTTGAAAAAGAAGGCATCTAAGCTTTTTTTTGGTTTCAGTACTCTGGACAGCACTTTTTTTATTGGTGGATGAATTTATCCACCAATCAGCAAGGACAACCCAGGTTGTTCACCACAAATAGGCCGGCATCTAAACTTACATTCTTGCATTTCAAATAAAGATACCAAAAGGATGAAGAAAATTTGATAATAGGAGTAAATTAGAAAGTTGCTTAAAATTTCATGCTCAATCTGAATCACAAAAGAAATTTTTTGGGTACAGTGTCCCTTTAACTACCAAACCAGCCAGAGTTAACCATGATGCTCAAACTAGCATGCAAAACAAACTTACCTAAAGGACGCTAGAACAACTAGTCAAAGATGTATTTAGAAATATTTCAGATACCATTGTTCTTCACTTAGAAGAAAATGTTATTTTTATTTTTAAATATATATCTATAGCTATATATGTTTATATATATATCAACATATATATATATATATATATATATATATATATATATATATATATATATATATATATACATATATATATATATATCAGCAGTAAAATCAGAAGCAAACCAGGATTTTTTTAAACCAAATAGTCAAATTTATTGACTTTTTGGGGAATGGAATTCCCCTTCTTCAGAACACAAAACATACACACAAACTGTGTTTAAATACAGTGAATGAAAACATACAGGTACCTCCTTCTTCCTGTCAGAAAAAGCGCCAAATCTACATCATTTCCGGAATAGGTCAGTATGACCCTGGAAATTTACAACATTCACTTCCGGATATATTGTGTACCCTCATCACATGTCAAATATAATCCGGGAGTTTCCCAACTCATCATCCGGTAAACCCATATATCAAACAGCTCACCAATATATTTTACATTATTACATTTTATCCTCAAAATGTGATTCCATATAACTCCTGTATCACACATTACCAATTCCGTGTGTGGTTTGTCACTATCCATGTCCGCACATCATTACCGGAAGTTACGTCGGTTCCGGACATACCAGAACTACGTTATAATGACATCACTTCCATTACAATTGTAAACAATATAAAATGTGTATTTATGCATATAACCTCGTAACCAGTGATGCCTATACCTAAAAGATGTAGTTGAGTATCAAATCAACAAGTAAGTATGTGGGAAATGTCATGTGATAAACAATATATATACAATTTCAAAACAAACAAAATGTTAACAAATAAATTCATATTAAAACTGAGAGGATTAACAACATTTTCAGGTGTCTTCACCCATGTATTTTTTATTTTATTTTGTTTATTTATTAATTTTTATTATCATTATTTAGCAGCATGGTACAAAAGGATGTCATTGTTGATACAAAAGTTTAAACAGAAACAAAACAGGGAGAAACCATCAGTCTCCAAAAGAAAGGAGAACATACTCCCGTATAGTAAAATTAAATAGTAGAGCTAGACTATCCGTGATATGTCCATTTGAAAACAGTAGCCCCACTCCATATAAATGCATGGTGATTGACAATGACACCAATGTACAAAACATAACTCAAACAACAACAAAACTATGCTGAAATTTCTTAATTTAAGATCACTTTGTATATATTCTACACATCTAGTGGTATCCCTCGACTTTGTATTTAACTATCAACCTTTGAGAGAAGTGCTAAGCTAAAGAGGTCATTATTAGAGTATCAGACAGGGATGCGACCACGTCAGCCATACCTCTCTAAGGTAACACTAGGCCTGTCATTCCTCCTAGGTCACTCCTGTAACTTGTGTAAAGCTCCCCCCTCCTATCCTCAGATCATTTTGGATTTCATCCCAGATGAATTTTAAATTATGGAAGAATCCTAACCTATTCAATTTAAAGAAACCGCATTCTTCCACTCTCAAGGTATCTGTTATGTGAGAGTGCCAGTCCTTTAGGGTCGGGCAGATTTGAGATTTCCAGAGCCTAGCGACTAAGGATCTAGCAGAATTCAATGCCAACTGATTAGTCGTGTTCTTAATTTACATTTACATTTAGGTAACAGGTTCAGTAGGGCCGTTGTCGGGTCTAGCTGATAGGAATCCCCCTGCCCCATTATGACTTGTAGGATATTCTGTATGCCCTCCCAAAAAGGTAACAATTTAGGACATGCCCACCATATGTGTGTCGTCGTCCCCCTTTCCCCACAACCCCTCCAACAAAGGTCCGACGAGGCAGGGAAAATGCATTTAAGTCTGGTAGGTATCAAGTACCACCTAGTCAGGGGTTTGTAATTTGTCTCTAAAACTCTAGCTGAGAATGAATATTTTCTAGTGTTATTGAAATTTTTAACCCACTCTGCTTCTGTGATAGTCTTATTCAATTTCCTATGCCAGCGTTCTATATAATCAGGAAGTTTCGAACTCTGTGCCTTAACTAGGAGTCTCTTAGCCCACGATAAGGTGTGATGTGCCGAACCTGTCATAGCGCATGTCTGTTCGAAGGGTGTGAGATTTCTTGTAAGTGATTGTTTGAGAGGGTGGTTATGGAGAAAATGGTGAACTTGGTTATATTTTAGCCACCTAACAAAAACTCCACCTAGAATGTCTGTACGGTCTGACCTGTTTTTGAGTTTGCCCTCACTGAGTAAATTAAATAGGGGAACCATGTAACCCATCTCCCAATTATTCAGGTTATTCCTGTCAAACATTACCCCCCTAATAGCTCAGCATTCGGGGACATGGGTGATCTGGGTGTTGATATTCCTGGGAATCTCTTTATCAAAGTGTCCCATAATTCAAACACATGGTATGCCTTCAACCATGGGGGTCGATTCTGCCCTGCTATCCAACATAAAGCTCCTGGAGAGGGGGAGTGAAGTATATGTGAATCTATTGGAATCCAAGCCTTAGAGACCCTATTTCTGTGCCACTCTATGATTCTCTGTAAGCCCGTGGCCTGGTAATAGGTTTCTATCTTAGGCAGACCCAACCCTCCCTCTCTGGCTGACCTGTACATAGTTGCCTTCTTAACTCTGGGTTTTATGCTACCCCAAACAAAGGAATCTAAAGCATGTTGTATCTGAGTAAGGAGGCCCTGTGGTAGGGTGATAGGGACAGCTTGAATCGCGTACAGCAATCTAGGGAGTACATTCATTTTCAAAATTTGGAGTCTACCCCACCATGAAAAGGGACGGTCCTTCCAAGTCTTTAAATCTGTCGATATAGTATTAAGTAGATTAGTTAAGTTAAGCTCTAGGAGGGCTTTCGTGTTTGGAGCAAGATACATCCCCAAATATTTGATCGCTTGTGGTTGGTGTTTAAGAGTGCAGGACTGTAAAAGGGTCTGAAATTCTTGAAGTGGGAGGGAGATATTTAAGATTTCTGACTTTTGTTCATTAATCCTGAAATTGGAAAAGTCACCAAATTGTTTGAGAACTTTCAGGACCTCAGGGACAGATGTCTGGGGTGATGATAACGTGAACAGGACATTGTCTGCATATAGCGAGAGTTTACAGTCTAAAGGGCCTACTTTAATGCCGGAAACCAGCGGATTATTTCTTATTTTCTGTGCTAAGACTTCCATGCTAATTATGAATAAGATAGGGGAAAGCGGATAACCCTGCCTTGTGCCATTGTGGATAATGAAGGGATCGGACATTTAGTCTAACCCTTGCTGATGGTGCATAATAAAGGCTCTGAATTCTACGAAGCATACCCTCCCCCAGACCCACCTCCCTAAGTGTAGCAAATAAAAAATACCAGTTTAGGCGATCAAACGCTTTCTCAGCGTCTGTGGAAATAACCGCCATATCCGTGTTTGTATGTTTAGCGTGATCTATTAATTGAAGTGATCTGATGATGTTATCCCTGGCCTCTCGACCAGGCACAAAGCGAGCCTGATCAGAGTGGATAATCTGTGGGAGTGTTCAACCTATTAGCCAGTATTTTTGTAAAGATTTTTAAATCAGTGTTCAAAAAAGAGATGGGTCTGTAATTACATGTGGGATTTACCTGGTTTGGGAATAACTGAAATCTGGGCTTCTAAGTATTCCCGGGGGAGATGTCCTTCCTTATCTATATACCTATATAACTCTAATAGATGTGGCGCTGATATTTCACCCATGTATTTGATATAGATCTACAGATCATATATGAAGGTTCTTTTACAAATATTGGCACCCCTGCATTTCTGTCATATAATGCCCCACTTCAACCAGAAAATTGTTGCAATTTCAAATGTTTAGGCATTCTCATGTTTATTTATTTTGTTTGTATTGGTATGACACAAAAAAGTGGAGAAAAAAAAGTCAAATCTGACACATTCCACGCAAAACTCCAAAAAATGGACTGGACACAATTATTGGCATCTTTTTTAAAATTGTAAGAAATAATTGCACTCCAAGTTTGTAATTTGTAATTAAACTCACCTGTATCAAATAACAGGTGCTGGCAATATCGAAATAACACAGGCAACCAGTTAAAATGGTGAAAAATGTACTCAATCTTTCTGTCGTGTGTCTCTGTATGCCACACTAAGCATGGAGAAAAGAAAGAGCAGCAAAGAATTGTCTGAGGATTTGAGAACAAAAAATGGGGAAAAGCATGGACAATCTCAAGGTTACAAGTCCATCTCCAGAGATCTTAATGTTCCTGTGTCCACTGTGCGCAACATTGTCAAGAAGTTTACAGCCCATGGCACTGTAGCTAATCTCCCTGAACTTGGACGAAAGAGAAAAAATGATGAAAGATTGGAACAAAGGATTGTTCGAATGGTGGATAAAGAACCTCAATCAACTTCCAGACAAATTCAAGCTGGCCTACAGACACAGGATACAAATGTGTCAGCTCGCACTATACGTCACATCTGAATGAAAAGGGACACTATGGTATGAGACCCAGGAGGACACCACTGCTGACACAGAAACATAAAAAAGCCAGATTGGAGTTTGCCAAAACTTACCGGAGGAAGCTAAAATCCTTTTGGGAGAATGTGCTGTGGACAGACGAAACAAAATTTAAGCCCATCATTCTACTGTTTTCAGAAAACATAATGAGGCTTTTAAAGAAAAGAATACAGTCCCTACAGTCGAACATGGTGGAGGTTCACTGATGTTTTGGGGTTGCTTTGCTGCTTCAGGCACTGGATGGCCTGACTGTGTGCATGGCATTATGAAATCTGAAGACTACCAAAGAATTCTGTGGTGCAATGTAGGGCCCAGTGTCAGAAAGTTGGGTCTCCGTCAGAGGTCATGGGTCTTACAGCAGGACAATGGCCCAAAGCAGCCAGAAAGACAAAGCGCTGTAGAGTACTGAACTGGCCAGCAATGAGTCCAGATCTCAATCCCATAGAGTACCTGTGAAGAGATCTCAAAACAGCAGTTGGAAAAAGAAACCCTTTCAATCTGAGGGACCTGGAGCAGTTGGCAAAAGAAGAGTGGTACAAAATTCCAATAGAGAGGTGTAAGAAATTCATTGATGGTTACAGGAAGCAATTGATTTCAGTTATTTTTTCCAAGGGGTGTGCTACCAGATATTAAATTCAAGGTGCCAATAATTTTGTCCAGTCTGGGCGAAGTGGTGCATTATCTGACAGAAATGCAGGGGTGCCAATATCTTTGGCCATGACTGTATATATATATATATATATATATATATATATATATATATATATATATATATATATATATATATATATATATATATATATATATATATGTGCAGTATATATATACATATATGTACAGTATATATATATATATATATATATATATATATATATATATACTGTATGCTTATAGCTATATAGCTATTTTATGTATATATTTAAAAATAAAAGAACATTTTCTTCTAAATGAAATACAAAGGTATTATTTGTATTTAAAAAAACAAAAAAAACAAAAAACATTCCATTTGTTTAAGATGGATGTTTTATGTGACAAGGTGTTTGACTGGGAAGGGCTCAAAAGGGTGTATATACAAATATATATATATATATATATATATATTTACACATATGTGTGTGTGTTTATACATGTGTACATATAAAAACATATATACCGTATATATTTATACATGCTTTCAAATATATACACAAATGTATACACTTTTGAGCCCTTCCCAGTCAAACACCTTGACTTATACCATATCCCCTTTAAACCCTTTTAATACACTTGTTTCAGTAATAAACTCATATTTTCTAACATCATCCAATATAGTGCAGTATTTTACCCATGTGCAAAAAGTAATGATCTATTATAAAACGTTTTGGGGTATTTGCTAATAATTGGAAAAATCTGAAAATCAGCACAATGTTATTAAAAAATAAGCAAAACTATTGTTACAAAAACACTCTCAGATGGGCTATATAAATGGATCATCTACAAAGCAAAAGACAAATCTAATGTACAATGTCCCATAAATGATTTTAACTGCATGAACAAATGAACAAAGTTATTTTGTTTCATGCATCCATCTGTTCTTCGACTTAAAGTGAATGTCACTTTTGATGCTAAAGTGCCTGGCTTTTAAAAATTCGATTAAAAACAGGGGCACTTTAATTCATCAAAATTTATATTACACTCCTGTTGTGAAAAAAAACTTACCTTTTAATCTTCAAAGAAGCTCCAGCTTCCTCTGGTCGTTGCAAGCCATTTCTGACGTCAGAAATGATGGATAGGTCATCCTCCAATCACTGCTTCCCCCCCGGGGGAATCAGTGTCTGATTCAACGCCGTGATTGGAGGAAGCCGGATTCCTCATTTTAGACCCAGGAAGAGGCTTTGCGACGGGCGGAGGAAGCTGGAGCTGCTGTGAAAATTAAAAGGTAAGTTTTTTCTCAACAGGAGTAAAATGTAAATTTTGATGAATTAAAGTGCCCCTGTTTTTAATCGAATTTTTAAAAACCGGGCACTTTAGCATCAAAATTGACATTCACTTTGAAGGGACGGCTTGTTTAACATATTTCTGGCAAATGCATTTTTTAAATTAATTTTAGGACTCATCTGAAAACATTGGCTGCGAATCTGCAGTGGGTGGCGTTGCAACAGCAGCTCACAAGAGCTGCTGGTGCAATGCTGAATACGGAGAGCATGTTGCTCTCCGTATTCAGCAAGGTCTGGGGGACCTGATCCACACTGTCGGATCAGTTCCGCCAGACCTTTGATAAATATCCCCCTATTAATCAATTTCCTAAATTAGTTTCATTAGGTGGTGCTATAAAAAATATATAAAAATATATATAAATAAATATAAAAAAGAATCTCCACTGGGCGGCGTTGCAACAGCAGCTCACAAGAGTTGCTGGTGCAATGCTGAATACGGAGAGCTCACCACATTCAGCGAGGTCTGGCGGACCTGATCCGCACTGTCAGATCAGGTCCTCCAGACTTTTGATAAATATCCCCTATTAATACATTTCCTAAATTAGGTGGTGCTATAAAAAATATATATAAATAAATATAAAAAATATTGCAAAAATGTTATAAGGGCTCAAAGATATGAGGTCTCAGGTGTTAGAAAAAAAAGCAGACAGATGGCTTTAACATAGAGATACATACATATACATGTATAAAGATATTTATGTATGTATATATATATATATATATATATATATGTTTATATGTGTGTACATATGTATATATGTATTTATATGTGTATATATATATATATATATATATATATATACAGTATATATATATATATATATATATACACATATAAATATATAAATGCATATGCACACGCATATGGACATAAGAACATTGGAGCCCTTTGCAGTCAAGTAGATAAAAACACATGTAAAATCATATTTATGCAATATTCATATTTCATAAAGTGTTATACTGTGTATTTACTGTAAATATTGAGCATTTCAATGTTCTTCACATAGCAGAAGATGTTCTAATTATTTATAAATGAGTATTCCTATATATAATCATGTACAACCCCAATTCCAAAAAAGTTGGGACAGTATGGAAAATGCAAAAAAAAGCTAACAAAAAGAGTCATTTGACAATTCAATTCACCCTGCACTATATTGAAAACACATTATTAATACATTATTTGATGTTTTATTTTGTGAATTTAATGTATTTTTGAAAAGATTCACTCATTTCAAATCTGATGACTGCAACACTGCAACACGTTCCAAAAAAGCTATTTAGTACCAATAGCTATGTGACAAGTTGAAGGAAGGTGATTTGAAACAGGTGAAGCAATCGGGTAATCATAGTATATAAGCAGAATCCAAAAAAGACCTAGTCCTTCAAGAGCAAGGATGGGTCAAGGCTTGCCAGTCTGCCAACAGATGCGTCAGCGAATAATCCAACACTTTGAGAACAACATTCTCCAAAGACAAATCAGTAGGATTTTGGGCATGTCACCTTCTACAGTGCACAATATAATTAAAGGATTCAAGGAATTTGGTCAAATCTCGGTACATAAAGGGCAAGGCCAAAAACCACTTCTGAATGCGTGTGATCTCCGATCCTTCAGACGTCACTGTCTCAAATACTTTCATGAGTCTATAATGGATTTCCTGACATGGGCTCGGGAATACTTTGGTAAACCTTTGTCAGTCAACACCATTCGCCGCTGCATCCACAGATGCAAGTTGAAGCTTTACTAGGCAAAGCAGACAGGGCCGGAGTTACCATTGGGCAGAGTACGCATGTGCCTACAGGTGCCTTCCATAGCGGAGTGCCTGTTTCTCTGCTCCATACCCCTTTTCTGCACACCTCTATGTCTCTGCCCTCACTCACCATAATAGATAATAACTTTGCACTAAACAAAGTTGGCCGTCATGCTGGCATGTCCAGTCTGTTTCTCCAGTGAATGTGGACAGGGAAGCCAAAGAGGCCTGAGAGTAAGTGTGTGGGGGTTGGTTCTTTTATGGGGAGTGACAGTGAGTGACTATTTGTGCACTATTACAGAATGCTCTGAGTGCACAGTGGGCATGTATCAACTGCAGCAGCAGCTGTAAAAATCAAAATGACAGATTGTACAGTCAGATGGCAGTCGTTCATATAAAATACCATAGGTATGAATATTATTGCTAAAATTCAAAATGCCAGGGCTGTTGCACAGGATAAACACACTTTAAAAAAACAACTGACCCTTGGTTGATTGTGCACATTGCAGGCTTGGTTAGCAAAGTTTCTAAATAAAGCCCCAGACTAGACAACCTGCACTTTTCTTGGGCAAATACTGTCTGGAATGTTTTGTTATATATCATGGAGTTCCTTTTCTGTGCAAAATTACCAGCTGCTGTAAAAAAAATCATAATTCTATAAAGTTTCTATAGGTTCATACATGTGCACCTAGGTTGTAAATCTGTCCCTGAAAGCAGAAGCCATACATCAACACTGTCCAAAAGCACTGCCAACTTCTCTGGGCTAGGTCTCATCTGGATAGTAGCACAGTGGAATCATGTTTTGTGGTCAAACAAGTCAACATTTCAAATAATTTGGGGAAAAAAACAGCCATCGTGTTCTCCGGGCCAAAGAGGAAAAGGACCATCCAAGCTATTATCAGTGTCCGGTCACAAAACTCAATGTTTATCATGGTATGGCGGTGTGTGTCAGTGCAGATGGCATGGGTAGCTTGCACATCTGTAAGGGCCTAGTCATACATGACTAAGGGCCTAGTGTTCGCCTGAAACACTGTACATTTTTTCCTTGGACCCAATATGAGAAAATAAAAGTCTGTTTTAAAATCTGAGTCTGGAATCTATTGTTTGATACATATGGGAGGGCACCATTAATGTAGAAAGATAGGTGTACATTATGGAGCAACATATGTTGCCATCCAGACGTCGTCTATTCCAGGGATGTCCCTGCATTTTCAAGCAGGACAACGCCAAACCACATTCTGCCCGGATTACAAGCGCATGGTTGAGTAAGCAGTCCTAACCTGTCTCCGATTGAGAATGTGTGGCACATTATAAAGTGCAAAATAATATAACGAAGGCCCTGTACAGTTGTACAGCTGAAGACATGCATAATGGATAAATGGGGGGAAATTACACTTGCCAGATAACCAACTGGTGTCTTTAGTGCCCAAATGCTTAATAAGTGTTATTAAAAGAAAAAGTGATGTTACACAGTGGTAAACAGTCGACTGTCCCAACTTTTTTGGAGTGTGTTGCAGTCATCAGAATTAAACTGAGTGTACATTTTCAAAAATATATTACATTCACAAAGTAAAACATCAAATAATGTGTTAATAATATGTTTTCAATATAGCACAGGGTGAATTGAATTTTTAAATTACTCTTTTTGTTTGTTTTTTTGCATTTTCCATACTGTCCCAACTTTTTTGGCAATTGGGGTTGTGTGCGAGGTATCTCAGTTGGTAAAAGCACTGACTACAAAAAAGCCTGTTTAAAAGGTCACAGGTTCAAATCCTGGCAGGGCTGTTTTAGCCCTTCATCTGGGCAATACAATGTGTACCATTAAATTGGGTAATAACTATTACTATTCAGATGACAATTTGGTTAATTTCCGAGAGCCAGTGCTGAAAAAGCGCTTTGAGTTCCACTGGGAGAAAGGTGCTATATAAATACTAGTTATTTATATATAGATAGATAGATATTGTACCAAAATAGCATCTGATATATGTAGAAACATGTATTTATGAATAAATAGAACATATTCTATCTGCAGAACATTGGAATGTGAAATATTCATATTTTCATGTCAGGTTAGTGCACTTGAGAATATGGGATCGTGTTTGTGCGCAAGTAAGGTGATTTTGTATACTTTTTTTGCTCTATTGACTTCCATGGGGGATACATTATTGTGCACGATATTCTCTTAGTTTTTTTCCCGCTTGTCAGGTTAACATACAAGTGATAACTTTTTACATTCAACTTGTAATATGAGCACAACCTGCTGCGTACAAAAAGCTTACTTCTAACATTTGCCAATGAACCCATTTAGTTTGAATAGATACACAAGCTGGCTCTAGAATATTATACTAATTCAATACACAGTTGATTGTATATTTCATACAAATAACCACATGTAAGATATTAAAATATAATTATTGCTGCCTTCAGAGAAACATCAAATATTGCAAGCCACTGGGTGTATTTAATCATTTATTCCACAAGACAGTGCTAATTTATGCATGCTTTCAGTATGCCATATGTAAAAAGTTCAGTACCCGATGAGCTTAACAAAGGAGGAATTAAACGTAGTTCCAAATACTCAGTGTACTTTATATATCCCTTGCCGGTAAATAGTGACAGGTAAAAAGCAACCACAGGATCATGTATCCTAACAGACTGAAAAGCCCCTTCGTATATACCCAAACAGTCAGTATAACAGGTTAACTTGTGTTACCTTTAAAGCTCCTTTAACAAAGCATGTCCACCATCCGCGGATCAAGCATTCTCACTGCCGGGCGTCTTCCACTTACAGGGAAACACGTGTGTGATCCTTCCGTGACTGTGATTGGTCCACATGAAATGACGTATCCTCTGTGTCACTCCTGCACATTCTGTGACCAAAATATCTGGCAGGGGAATTCGGTACCTCCAAACGGCTCTATCGGGCACTGTGGATTAAGCGGCTTGCCAAAGACAGTTCGTCTCGAAAAAACTCACTTCCTCAAGACAGCTCCGGAGGGCAGTGCAGCAAGGTGCAGGCTAGTGGCAAAAAATATAAGTCAAAAAACAGAAAAATACGCCAAGCACTTAGAATAGCCAATAGAATTACAGTAGCTCTTATTCTATTGGCTATTCAAATCAGCCAATAGAATTAAAGTAGCTCTCATCCGATTGGCTGATTTGAAGTTGAAGGCTCAAATCAGCCAATAGGAATTCAAGGGACGCCATTTTTAATCGCGTACCTTGAATTCCTATTCAGTGTACGGCGGCGATCGTATGAAGAGGATCCTCCACGCTCCATGGCTCCGGTCTTCAGTTCCAGCATCGCCGATCTTCAGTTCCTGCATCGCCGGTCTTCAGTTCCAGAGAGGACGGTCTTCAGCTCCGTGGTCATCGGTCTTCAACTCCTCCACTCCGCGCCTGCTGGTTCCTGGAAGAAGACTTCTCCGCCTGGAACAGGACCTTCTCCGCTGGTCTTTAGGACAAGTAAGCACAACTTGGGGGTTAGACTTAGGTTTTTTTAAGGGGGGATAGGGTGGGTTTTAGAGTAGGGGTGTGTGGGTGGTGGGTTGTAATGGGGCGGGTTGTTCTTTTTTTTTACAGGTAAAAGAGCTGATTATTTTGGGGCAATGCCCCACAAAAGGCCCTTTAAGGGCTGGTAATAGAGCTGATTACTTTTGTAATTTAGTTTAGGGTAGGGACATTTTTTTTATTTTGGGGGCTTTGTTATTTTATTAGGGGGCTTAGATTAGGTGTAATTATCTTAAAATTCTTGTAATCTTTTTTTATTTTTTGTAATATATAAGTAATATAGTTTAGTGTATTTAATTATATTTTAGTTTAGATAATTGTAGTTTATTTAGTTAATTTATTGATAGGGTAGGTGTAATGGTAACTTAGGTTAGGATTTATTTTACAGGTAATTTGGTAATTATTTTAACTAGGTAGCTATTCAATAGTTATTAACTATTTAATCGCTATTGTACCTAGTTAAAATAAATACCAAGTTACCTGTAAAATAAATATAAACCCTAAAATAGCTACAATGTAATTATTAATTATATTGTAGCTATCTTAGGGTTTATTTTATAGGTAAGTATTTAGATTTAAATAGGAATAATTTAGTTAATATTATTAATATTATTTAGATTTATTTTAATAATAATTAAGTTAGGGGGTGTTAGGGTTAGACTTAGGTTTAGTGGTTAATATATTTAATATAGGTGGTGGAGGTGTAGGGGGATTAGATTAGGGGTTAATAATTTTAATATAGGTGGCGGCGGGGTAGGGGGATTA